>NC_056726.1:1423856448-1423933948 GCF_019279795.1 Protopterus annectens
ATAGTCTGCAGACTGATAGTCTAGTATTTCCCTATGAACTCCCCTTATCCTTTGAAAAAAGATGATACAGCTGCAAGACACCAATCAATATTTTGTAGTCTTCTTGTTAAAAGACATTCTTGGTTTTACTAGGCAGGTATCTTTTAATGAGCCTTCTGTCTATTTCTGTGGGCACTGTAATACTCAGATCAACATTTGTCATCTCCCAATCACCTGTTCCAATAACATCTTGCAAGCTACAAAGACATTAAAGAAAAACAAAATCTCCTCATTGTGGTTTGGGATATATATATATATATATATATATATATATATATATATATATATATATATATATATATATACATATATATATAAAACATTGCTTCCAAAGTATCTTTTTTACTAACAATTCAGCTGTTCGCCATCTTCTTTTCCCAGCATCCCTAGTAAATTGTATCTTCCCTAGCAATATTTTCCAGATCATAATTAGCCTCATCTCCCCAACATTGCCTCCAGTCTTTCTCCATCACATCGTACATACCCTCTAAATTGATCATCTCTTTTATCCTCCCCTTCACCTTTTTGTCTATTGCAATATCAACTCTCTTCAATAATGTTCTTCTAGAGTATTCTCCTTATTTTAATGGAACTGATCACTCCAACCAATATTTCAAGTAAAAACAGTACATATATCCTCCTTAAATTGAGTTAAAACTTAAATTACTGTTCTTCTTATCATCCTTAATTGGTTTTCCTTGTAGCTTTGGGCATGAACATTAAGCTCTGCATTGTGGGAGCTAAGTATAAGATATCATCATGCAACCATAACATCATTCAGCTGATGTCTACTTTCTCACAGCCTCATTAATCTATACTGTCTCCCCCACAGCTCTCTGACATTCTTTATTCCCTAAACATTTAACTCTGTAGAATTCTCTTTGAAACACTTTTAGAATGTGTATTCACCAAGTTCTCTGTCACATAGCTATTTTCCAAAAATGTTCTTTGAAATTCTTTCAGAAGGTATTATCAGAAAGGGATCTTCATGCTATAGCCTTTTCTAAGATCAGAAAAATCCATGAAGTAACATGTCTCAGGTTTGTCATATTCTAAGTCATTTGTTTCATAAGTTATACCTCTTTAATTCATATCAATAGCAGTTCAAAATCCCGACCTTTATTGTAAATTTCTTCCCTTATAGTCATATTTTCACGACCCATCTTTTACACATGATCCTAGGATGCACTGAGGACAGCCAAATATCAATAACATGATCATGACTTTTAGCAATTGATGCAAATGATAACATCAGAAAAAGGTCAAAAGTTCATAATGCAACATATAATGCTTTATACCCTGTGAAGTGATTTGTACCAGTCATGAAAGTTTGCACGAGTGAATGCAGATCTGTTCCTGCTATCTGACTCCTGATTGGAGGACATCTTTCCTAGTAAAGGGTATAATGATCTCCTTGTAAATCAAATTCAGTTAGGGACTGGTATGCCATTTTCACCTCCCTTCAATGGAGTAGAGACAATATCTGTTAGGTGACATGCCTGCATGCCATTACAGTTAATTATCAATGCCTCCAATTGTCACCATCTATCCACAGTGAGGGCTTGCTGTGACCCACCAGGCCTATGTTACCAAAATTGTTAGTGAAGAGATGTGAGGTGGGAATCCTACAAATGTTCCACATGAGTGCTACTTCTCTATCCACTACCCGATCCCTTGGTCACATATCAATATGTGTAATTGATAAGAGATTCGTACAATAAATGTAAACACTTTTCAAATGTTTAGATATCTGCTTTCTCTCCTCATTCAGTGAAAAGTACCTCTCTGTCTCCCCAGCCCACAGGACACTTTATAGCCATGTTTCTCCTAGACTCGTGCTGTCACCTTCCCTAATGGCTGCTGAAAAGTGACAGGTACTGTAGATCCTACATGGTGTTCTTATGCAGCCCATAGATATCTCCCAAAAATAACATGCAGAATGTGCTTTGACATTCAAAACTTTAAGAATTATATTAAAGTGACTATAGACATGATACAATATTCATAGGTTCATAAGCACTTATTAGGCTATTGATCTGTTAGGATCTTTTGAAGTCTAACCTTGCATTTCCAGGACGTTTATATCCCTTTTATATTGACTGCTAATAACCCAGAGTACTTGTATTTTAAGTAAGACTAAGGGAATCCAGCCAGTTACATGTTACACTATCCATAAGGGATAAAACTGATACAACATGGATGAGTTTGTGTTTTACACTTTACTTGTCCAGACTGCAGTTGAATAGCCTAAAAGACATACTTTGCTTTATGTGGAAAAGAAGACAATGCTGGGGGGAGTGGAATTCTGAGGCATACATATCTGTCTCTCTAACATGTTCTGTTTATTTTACAGAAGAGATTAATATTTCCTGAGTGTGTGGTTATTCTACCATAGGTCTTCTGAATGTGCAGTAGGTCTGAAAGGATGGGGATAGCTGATGTTCTGTAAGTGAGGAAGAGATCACCCCTCAGCAGACTGTAAGATACAGAGAAAAGCGACAGGGTTTTGAGGTAGTCAGTGTAGCTTTTATAATTAAGGCCTTTGATTTAATTGATAAAAAAGGTTTGTGGTCATTCAAGCTGTGTCAAGTGGATGATGTATAGTAGATGAGTAGTGAAAATATGACCATCCATAAGGTACATACCGAGGTGGGAATTGTACTTACTGACTGGCCTAGTAAGTGCCAAATGCAACGGTATGATCAAATCCCAAGACCTGGATGTCAAACCCTTACTAATAAGCTGCAGAATGAAGAAAGACAGTTTTATAATATTTTATACATGGTAATGGAAGGGTTGTTCATTTTGTTCATATAATTTCAGGTCTCTAACTACTGGTTCAATTTTTTCAGGGGCATGTTATTGATGTGATAGTTACATGGGATGACATGCTTGCCAAAGTGTACTATTATACATTTTTTTGGGATTAGCTTTGGGTCATGTTTTTGACTGTAGTTATACGTTTAGGAGAGGCTATGGCTGCAGTTAGAACTAGACTCACAGGTGAAATCCAGGCTAAAGTTGGTACTGATTTCTGTGTGTAATGTATCCCTTATCTATGGTGTGTCTAAAATTCCCATTCTCTCATTTTATGTCTTTCTTACTCCTCAGATTAACTACTACAGAACAAAAATCATTGTTGCGCTATTTATCTCCAGACATTAAATGTTTCTAAGGCCCACCTCTGTTAATAACTTGTTATCCCTTTTCCTTTTCCTCTTGCTCTCTCCAAGTCAAAGGTCAATTTAAATTTCCAAGGCATCATCCAATGTGATATTATGGTGCCAATGATGCATTCAGGTGGTCATTTCAAACTGAACAGTTCACGTAATCAGTTCAAGCTGTACACCTCTTTCCAAAGAACCTAGTCACTCATTTGAAAACAAAAATCCTATAAATAATGCCCCCACAATGACTCTGTGTATTCTATCATATTTAGACTAGAGTACCACTAATATGAATGTGCAATTCATAAGCTTTTTGCACGTTTTAAGAAGCTGGTTATAAAAAGCTCCAAAATTCCTCCCCATTTGGTTATCCAGAGGCTGTAGTCACTCTGGATATCCCGACTACAAAAACAGGTAATGCAGTACCTACCCTGAACTTCTTCATTAATTGTTACCCACAAACTAGTGTTGGTTTGGATAAGGTACCCATCACCTGATAGTTCTCACTTTATCCCAGAATGTAGCCTAGTCCTTTTGTAATGCCTCCCTTTTCTGTATAGTACCACCTGAGAATGTAATAAAGCAGCTAGCAGCAATTTAAAGGAAATATGTAGGTACCATTTTTTTAAAATAATTTTTGAGAAATTTAATATACAATAAAGTTAAATGAATTAATCTCTTTTTCTATTTTTTTAAACATAAATAAAATGAACATTACATGAAATAAAAACACAAAAACAAAATTTATAACTATATACAATATGTTCACCATAGATCTAATGCAATTAAGATATTTTATAAATATGTATATGATATATACTGTAATATTGAATTACTTTTGTAACAAATCATATATTTTATTCCAACTGTGAAGTGTAGAAGTATTTTTAGAACCTCTATTCCTGATGGTCTGCTTTTCCAAACAACAAACTTCATTATGAAGATATTTAAATTCTTGTAATGATGGAGAGGACTTAGATTTCCAAATTCTAGTAATTATTTTTCTTGCTATAGTTAGCATAGACCAAATCAAAGGATAACTAGATGCCTTAATACAGGTTGATACTGGAGTATTGAATAATATCAAAGATTTAGATAAAGTGAAGTTAACTGTGAAAATGGCTTGCATAAATCTTCCCAATTTTTTTTTAATTCATTACAATCAAAGAACATGTGGGACCAATCAGCATTTAAATGATTATTACACCTCCAACAATTTATATCTTTTTTTTTTTTCAATTTTACTCAATATAAGAGGAGTAATAAAGGATCTATTTAGATATTTCCAGGAAAATATTTTCTATCTTAGCGAGGATGTAGTCAGACTTGATGATTTTAATATATTGATTTTATCTTTGTCTGTGGGTAAATGATTATTAATGAAATATAAAGAGTTCCAGTAACTGTCTGGGTAAACATCTAGGTCCGATTTTATAGCTTTATATATATGTGAAAGTTTATTGGAGGATGGAGAATTATTCTGAAGAGATAAAATCAAGTAATGTATTAATTTTGGTACTACTTTCTTAACAGAAGGGAATATTAAATCAATTTTATGTTGTATAAAATTCCTTCCTTCTTGTAGCTACAACCAAAGAAGGGAATCAAATCTGAATTTGGCATCCATTAAATTTACTTATTTTAAATCATTATTTGACATCATTTGATACCAAAATAATACGTTTTTCTGTTTAAATGTAAACATTTTATTAGAAAACACCAATAAACATCCAAAAAATTTAAACATTTTATTAGAATCAGAAGTAAAAATAATTCCTAATATGTAGGCTATGGGAAAGAGAAGGAATAAACAGTCTTTATATACATTGTATTTAAATATAAAATTTCTAAAGGATTTTTAGCAGAAGTGTTAAATAATTACTTATAAAATTTAGGGAACAGGAAATGGAAAGTTGATCTTTTATGACCTAAATGGAAGTGTTGTTTATAAATGACAACTTTTTAGAATTATTTTTTATAGTATCCAGCACTGATATTTCAAACAATTTCTCTCCATTTAGTTTGATATTCAGTATCAATTAAGAGATAAATCACTTTTACTGTAGATGAGATTGAATATAATTCCAAATTAGGCATAGCTATGCCACCATTACTCCAGTTTTTCATATGGTGAGATAAAGCAATTCTAGATTTATTTGGAAACCATAAAATTTTTTGAAATATTGCATTTATTTTTTTAATTATCCAGTATGGGGGAGGTAAAGAGATGGATTGAATAATGTAAAGTATTTTAAGGAGTAGGATCATTTTAATAATACTGAGTCTTTCATCCATAGAGAAATGTATTTTATTCCATCTCTTTGTCAAGTTGTCTATTATTGTAAGGCATTTATTATAATTAATCTGTATGATATATTTAATATTTTTGGCAATTGAAATACCTAAATAAAGAAATTGATCAGATTGAGCTAGATATTTTTTATAATCATCTTGTAAATTAAATTGTTTTGGGCCAATTAAGAAAATTTGTGTTTTAGTAGTATTAAAAGTTAGACCAGAGTTCCTTTTAAAAAGATTCATGTTATTAAAATGGGCTCAAATAGATGTGGTTTTGTCTGCCAGGGTAAGAAGAATGTCATCAGCAAATAACTGTATTTTATATAATGAGTTGGAATTTAGAATATAACCTGTTATATTGTTATCCCATCTAATTAAATTTGCCCATGGTTCCATAATTAGAGTAAATAATAAAGGGGATAATGGGCATCCTTGTTTAGTGCCTTTAACTAATGGTATATTTTGAGAGATATTTGTGCCAATTTTAATGTATGCTTGACTGCCTATATATAGCTGGGAAATTAGATTTATAAATTTATAGGAGAAATTTAGTTCTTCTAATAGGATGAATATGTAATTCCTGTTAATAGAATCAAACGCACTATTAATATCTAAATTAATTAACATCAAATTTTTATTTAATTGTTTAACTGATTCGATCAAATTAAAATTATTTTTATGTTATCATAGAAATTCCTATCTATTATGAATCCTGTTTGATCATCATCAATCAGGTAAGGTAAGAATTGTTTTAATCTATCAGCATAAATGGACATGAACATTTTGTAATCTATATTAAGTAATGAAATGGGTCTATAAGAGGAACATTTGGTAGGGTCTTTGTTGGGTTTCATTATGGGTGAAATAAAAGTGTATTTCCATTAAGGAGGGGTTTTGATAAAGTTCTGGGCTGTATTAAAGACTTCATGAAGTAATTTTAGTGCCGAATTAGGCAATATTTTATACATTTCTTGAATGATACCATCATTTCCTGGGGCTTTATTTTGTTTTAATTTATTAATTTGTGATTGAATATCTTTAAGAGATATAGACTTATCTATATTTTTTTTGTTTTAAAGATAGTCTTTTGTTAGTATATTTGTTAACAAAAGTTTTTATATCTTCTTTAGGATCTATTGTATTAGAATTTTGGTTAATATTGTTAAAAAACTCTCTAAACTCAGAATGTTATGTAAGTTTGTTACCGTCTTTTTTGTTTTGAGGAAAATATATTTCATTGATATGATTAATTGTATTTAATCTTTTAGTTTTATTAGCCAATGACTTTAAGGATTTTGGATTAGTTGAATAATTGATTAATTTATACTTTTCTAAAATGATTTTTGTTTTATGGTTTAATATTTCAATATATTTGTTATTTAGAGAGTTTATTTGTTTTTATCATTTATATCTGTATCTGCTTTTTGATTAAGCTTTAAACTATCTATTTTATGATGTATATCACAGAGTTCTTTATCCCATAATTTCTTTTTATTATAATACCAGCTCATAATTCTTCCATATAAATATGCTTTTAGAGCATCCCAAATATATATTTCTGATATGTTATTTGTGTTATTCAGTTCTATAAAATTTTGGATTTCAATTGTAATGAATTCTTTAAATTCTTTTAGTTTTGTAATATAAGCAGGTATTCTTTTGATTTGAATGGTATGAATATTATTAATGCAAAGTTCAAAGGTAATAGCATTATTAGGGCAAGTTATTACTTTTGTATTATTTAGAAAGTCTAATAAATCATTAGAAACCAAAACTCTATCAGTTCTAGAATGTGAGTTATGTCTATAGGAATAAAATGTGTAAAACAATGAATTTGAATCAGCAAACTTATTAATGTCTTTTAAAAGGAATATTTCAGTAAAATCTTTTAACTTTTTAGCCGAAGATGAGATCTTCCTTTTACCTTTATTAGAAGAATCATGATAATCCAATATGTAGTTAACGTCCTCTGTTATTATTGATTTCCCTTTTGTAAAATGTACAATTTGATCTAGATGTTGTTTAACAGTGTTAGTACCTATACCTGGAATCCAATATATATTAAATAATGTATACATTTTTTTATTTAATTCCAAAATTATAGCAGAAAACATTCCTTTATTGTCTTCGTAGATATCTATTATTTTGGGTAATGGTAATATGTTATTCCACATAATGGCCATTCCTCTTTTCTTTTGAGAATGTTCTGAGCTTACCAATACAGAATACGATTTATTATTGAGTTTATATATTTCCTCCAACAGTAGGTGAGTCTCTTGTAAAAATATTAGTTGTGATTTATGAAGCTTAATGTATCTAAATAAATTTCCTCTCTTATTTGGATTATTTAAGCCATTAATGTTGATAGAAATACTTTTTATAGCTGATATTTAAATTAAACAAAATGTGTCAGGAAACCGACCATCGGGTATTAATATTGTAATAACTTCCAGTAATATAATGTTAAATTTTCCAGTTGGAAGAGTCATAACAACTTTCTGATCTTTTAGAAAGTATTTACTTTTCATATTAGTGGTGAACATCAAAAAAGATATCAAACAACTAATACCATAACTAGATAGTGAAACATTATTTATAATCCATCCCCATCTGGAGTATAAAACTCCCAATTTAGGTGACATAGTATCACCTAAATTAACCCTTAAACTAGTAGCAACATCAAACCAACTACTGTCTAAAAAAATGATGTAATCTTCAGGTTGAGAATATATAACTTCCCTTTTTTCCTTTTTTTTCTGTTTTTTCCCCCTTTTCTTTCCCTTTTTCTTTGTTTCCCATAGGAGAAAGAATTTGATTTTAATCAACATTTCTGTAATAATTATATTATTCTATTAATATATTTATCTGGCCGTTTTACAATTATCAATTAGAAATCTAATGGAAAAAGATCAAAACATAACATTACTTAGATTGAGATGCAAGAAAGTATCACATCAGAATATATATTATTACTAAATTCAATGGCTTCCAAATCAAATAGGCAATTATTTAAAAGAATAAATGAATACCAAGGCAACCTATAGCCAGCTAACCCATCTGAACAACAGGAGAGTTTAAATAAACAACTATAAGATTAGTATAATTAGACAACAGCCTTAAGGTGTTTCATTAATAAGACTAATGTAAGTATTTCAGACCTCCATACAATAAAGCTAATGTCTCTGAAGTTAGATATTTAAGCAATAACCCACACCTGGGTGTGGGTAATGCTGGATTTACCCACGGTTGGTGTGGTTTGGTCATGAGGGTGAAGCCCGAGTGGCCAAACAAAGACAACCATGAGTAAATCCAGCATTACCCACACCCAGAAGTGGGTTATTGCTATTATACAATGACATTATTTAAGAAAAAAAATACTTACTTTTCTTAAATAATGGCATTGTATAATGCCTCTGTGCTGTCCTTCCACAGCTGTCTGGTATTCTGCGGCAGTTCTGATGTACTGTGCATGCGTATGCTTATGCAGTACAGCAGAGCTGTGGGTGGAAGCAACGGAGAAAGTAAGATCTCCGTTGCTGTTTAGAAACTGTCTTGCTATGTTAAACTCCTTTAACATAGTGAGACAGCTTTAAAAAAGCAACGGAGAATCTCTGTTGCTTTTTTAAAGCTGTCTCACTATGTTAAAGGAGTTTAACATAGCGAGACAGTTTCCAAAAAGCAACGGAGATCTTGCGTTCTCCATTGTTGTAAAAAAAAAAAAAAAGAGTTATACTAATGGAAAAAGTCTGGGCGACCAAACCTTTCTCCATTAGTATAAGTCTGATTTACAATGTGCACATTGACCAATCAGCATGTACGTTTTGGAATATAAATGGGGGGGGGGGCATTGTATAATATGATATATATTTAGCCATATGAATAATGATGTGGTCTGAAAGGACCAATACAAATGTGTGACAACATTATGATAGGGTCTCTTAAAAAAAAAAAAAAAAAAAAAAAAAATCATATTTAACTGTAAGGGTTCATTTAGAAATACAGCCAAAAGCAGTGTTTTTATTATTTAAAAATGCCTAATAACCTTTTAGCAAAGACAACAATAACCACGTAAAATTTAGACATAATGAAAATTTAGGAATAGTCACATTATCATAGTAATAAATGCGTGTTCTTAGGGAGATTTAGATGATGGGCTATGAAATAAGAAAAGCATGTGTACAAAATGAAAGTGATTATTATACATGGATGAATTCTGTATAACATAAACAAACTCAGTTGTCTTCTTGCAGAATTATATTAATTCATCCTTTCCTTCCTTATTTTCTTCTCCCTTTCCTTCATATTACAAGAGAAGGGAATCTTGCTTCTGTTCATGACCTTTGCTCCTCTAACTTTTTTGAATGGTTCCATGTGCCATATTCCCACGAATTCTACAGCTTATTGTGTTGCCTACTGCAGCAGCTCCTATTAACAGACTGTATACAGCTTGATTCCTATTTGATCTGAACACTACCAATTCTGCTGCAGCATAACCCTGCTCACTCATTACTGTTACAATTTATTCTAACATTATAAACATAACTAAACTAGATTATTCTCTACACATTTAGGTGGATTACAAACATATTACATTTTAGATTGTTATTTAAATAGTAGAGGAAACAGCTATTAAACCCACTAAGTACTGTAAACACATATAGTAAACATCCATGTTTTCAAAAATTTAAGTGCTTCATACTAAGAAAAAACCATGTAAACTTTGGAAAGAGAACTTACAATCGTTAAGGTCATTCGGCAAAGATCAATAGAAATACGATAGTTATGACAATAAATAGAACATTACATATAAGAATAAAGTCATACTAATAAATCAAATGAGTCATTTGCTGTTATAACCATTTAGGAGATCAGCTACTTCACTAACTTCAAATTAGCATTTTAAAGTTCCATGCCTAAATAGAGAAGATCTAAGGTTAAATGTCATAAATGAACACAGATTTATGAGTCAGGGCTTCCCATCACGTACCAAAGCTGTTGGCTACAATAAAGGACCTCTCAAACTCAATTTAGATGAAGATTTTTGAGGCAGGAAACCAACGCTAAGGATCGTCATAGAATTCTTCTTCTTTTTTTTTTTTTTTTTTTTTTTAAACATCAAGTTCAGCATGAGAACCAGTTGACATGACAACAAATTAGCTTCAGGGATTCAGTGCAAATAATCATTTTCAGCATAACCCGTTTAACAAATCTAGCACTGCTCCAACCACCCTATCCACATCTAAACACCAAATCAAAATAAAATAAACATACCTTAACCAGCCACTATACAGCATCCAAATGCAAAAATCAACAGGGACACGCTCCCAAAACACAACCATTTGCGTTTGTCTTCCAGCAATACTCTGCAATTTCTGCCACAACAACAAATGACCAGAAAACTAGCTAAATTGACAAATGGGCAGCAATCACCTGCCAAGCACATAGTGTCGCAGCAAGATCCATAAAGAGGGCTTATAAAGTGACTCAGGCTAGCGATAATAATTACGCAAGCAAGACCACGCATAGCCAATCAATATAACATGGCTATACTTATTCCAAATGCTTATTCATTTTTTACAAAGCATCTATGAACTAACAATAAGAAAACCATACAAGTTACTAATATAAGTGACCTTTCCATAAGCAACAAGCAAGATGACATCCCCAAATTTTCATAACAGTCAAACTCTTAGATGTAAATAATAAAGCAAAAGTACATAAACCCAAGAACAAAAACTGAATACAACACTAGACTACAACCATCGTTTATTAAGCAAGATACTATTATAAGACAAGAAGTTAGCAGACAATACAATAAACTAACTAAATAGCTCACCTGTAAATCCGGATTCATTTCCTCGATTTATAGGGTCATTACAGCTGAAAACTTAGTTTCAGTAATATTTTCATTACAAATGGAATATTTTGAAGCCAATATGGTTTGAATGATAGTAAGTAGGTAAATCATTTCTTGAGCTTCTTTTTAGGATCAAAGGTTTTCCAAGCATTACTATCAGCATTTATTTTAAGGCTAGTGCTAGCCCACTCCATATCTTCAATTCTTTCTATTATTTTGTTGTTTTTAATAAATGAAATGGCAGTATCTAAATCTTCAAAAGTTTTTTGTCCATTTTGAAGGAAGATTTTTAGTTTTCTTGGGAATAAAAGTTTTTCTTTAATTCGATTTTTCTTAAGTTCTTTGAGTAAAGGTAAAAGGAGTTTTCTTTTAGAGATTACAGCAGGGGAATAATCATTATCCAATCTAATGACTTTGTCTTTT
Organism: Protopterus annectens; assembly: GCF_019279795.1. Lineage (NCBI taxonomy): Eukaryota > Metazoa > Chordata > Ceratodontiformes > Protopteridae > Protopterus > Protopterus annectens. Next base: position 1,423,868,233 of record NC_056726.1, read on the forward strand.
ATTTTGATTGGTGATTTTGCCCAAGCTGTTTTTAATACCAGTTCTTTATCATGAGAAGAAAGAAATTTCACAATGACAGATCTAGCAAAATTAGACTTGTTGTTTTTAGATGTTACCAAGGATCTTTGCGCCCTTTTGACACAATATGACAGAGCCTCTGGAAGTTTCAAAATTTGAGGTAACCAAGAAGAAAGAAATTTCACCATATCTGTTCCTTCTATGCCTTCAGGTAAGCCAAATATTCTTATATTGCTCCTTCATGATCTGTTTTCAAGATCATCCACTTTTGATTGATGAAAAATGTTTTGTTTTAAAAGAAATTCAATGTTAAGCTCATTCTCTTGTGTTCTTGTGTCAATGTCATTCAGTGCAGTTTCTATTCCTGATATTTGTTTTTTCTGTTGAGTAAGGTCATCATGTATAAGATCCATTTGCTGCTTATATTTCTCCTTAAAGTTATTTATTTTCATACCATTTTGTCTAGTTTTGAAGAGAGTTCTTGTAAGTTGGTTATTAATAATTGAAGTTCTTTTTTAAATGTTGATTCTTGTTGTGAAGATTTGTTATAGCTCATGTTGTTCTGCTGCTGAAGATTTCTAGTAGATGTTTGACAGGAAAATTTAATATTTATGTAAATATTTTTTTTTATATTATACTAATATATTGTTTAAAAAATTAGCTTAGGACAAAAAATCCAATATTAGGATAAATAAGAATTAAAATTCCTGTCAAGAAATGGTTTGAAAGACAGAGCTGCTACACTGTGGAAATCTTAGCCACATCCCCCCGTATATACCATTTTTTTTATAAAACCCACAATTCATGTCAGGCAGCTGCAAGGGTATGTCTTCATCACTCCTACAATACTCTTTTTGACATCCACTTCTGTGCTAAATCATTTAAAATTCTATGCCTTGATCTTGCTGACAGTAAAAATAAGTGTATGTACAGGGTCTTTTCATGCTCCGGCCAGTATGCTATAAAAAGGAGCATTACTATTACATTTTACTTTGTTCATAGGTTCATAGGTTGGTACTAGGCTATCGGCCCTAGGTCCTATACAAGCCTAGCCATAACAATTCCCTGGCTATTTCTTCCCACACTATTTATTTCCCTGGACCCCTGTCTAGCAGGGTGACTGACGTGATCCCCAGGTGAATTTCCTTTCTCCCATCCAATCGTCAAGGTTCCTTTTGTAGAGGGCCAAAGAGGCGCTCTGCTTGACATGTATGGGAAGTCTATTCCAGAGTCTGGGGAGTCTCTGGGTCAGGAACCTATCCCTCCAGCATGTTTTGTTTATTGTGATGACAAGGTTTAGATCCCTGGAGCATGTGGCTCTGAGGGATTGGGATTTCTTTAAGTGTAGCATGTCCAACAGCTCTGGGTTTGACATGGCCTTGTATGTTAAGCAGAGATCACCTCTGAGTAGATGATATGCAACAGAGTATAGCTAGAGTTTTTTAAGGCGGTCAGCATTAGGGCATCTGCTTTAGGCCTGTGATTCTTTTAGTGAGGTATTTCTGTGGCCTTTCCAGTTGTTGCAGGTGTCTTGAGAGGTACATACCAAATGGGGCGTTGTATTCTATAATGGGTCTAATGAGGGATGAGTACAGAGGGACAATGACCTCCTTTTTTCTGGATGAAAAGCCCTTACTGATGAGGTGTGCCACATAAAAGGATTTCCTGACTGTTGTGACTGTTTGCTCTTAAAGATCAAGGAATCGTGAATTGACATAAAAAGACATGAAGGATATTAATGCATGCTAACTGTTGTGTACTGATCTCAACAACCATGTCCCTGCCATAGTCCAAATATATGAACAATATATCCAGATTAAGATACAGGCTCTACTGAAAAGCCTTTTAGCCTGGAAAGTGCCACCATTTTTGAAATGTGCTCACCCTATAAAGTTCCTAGTGTGGATGATCTTCATATATCATGCTGAAGCCTACTAATTGCATTACTACTCCTCTCTTCTTCTCTGACCATGAGACACTGACCGTCAGTGATGTTGCTGTCATCAGTGTCCTTTTTCTATGAGCTCATGACCTTTTCTGTCCATGTGGCTGGTGATGGCTCATCACAGCTCAAGTTTCTTTGTCGGGAGAATCACACCACCTCACCTCCTCTCTTAGATTTTCTAGTTGGCTCACCCTGCATTTTAGACCTCTTTCATGACAAGAAATTCCTCCAGGTACAGATCTGCAGACACAGATTTATGGAATACTCAATCACATTTTTCATCTCTTCCATTCCAGTTGAACTATTAAGGTCATGTGTTGTTGTAAAGGCCTTCATAGATGCTGGGGAGTCAGGAAGCTGGATACAACCCTTTACTGCTTCCACCATTTGGGCTGGATATGTAGCCCAAGACAGAACATGTATCTTGTTGTGCTCCATGATGGCTTTTTAATGACCACTAATCTGATAAGCAGAACCTGTGAGACTTTTCAGAAAAAATAATTATGACCTTTAAGCTTGGAAGCCTAATTATGAAACCATTGCTTTGCTGAGCTTGCATAATATCTACATACAATTTGCATGGGATGTTGCAAAATGTTATGCAATGCACCCTCATGTTAAATGATTCACAAACCAGTCCAGATTTTTTGGGTCTAACACAGCAGGTACTTTAAAGTACATCTGTAGCTCCCCATCTTTAGCAGATTTGGGATTCATGGTATATGGACAGTGTTATTTCTTGCACTTTACTCTGAGTGTTCTATACTATTTGATTGGTTCAATAAATGTTTTCAGGGCATGTACAAAATCCTTCTGTTTAACTCATGTTTTTTTCCCCATGAATCTTCAGCTGTTATACTTCTCTGGACAAACGATAGATAAAAGTTTTATTCTTGGGTTGGTCAGATTTGCAATTCTTTTGCAATGGCCAACTGTTGCAGTGTTTCACCATCTTTGGCAATAAAACTAGTACATCTTTTCAGTCTTGTGCCTATGGAAATGTTTGGGAATGCCATCAATTTCAACAATAGTTAGCATGGTAAGTGGGTTTGGAATATCTTTGTTTCAATTAACTTTCTTTTTCACCAGCTGGAATTGTTCAGGAATTAAGCCGCCATGCTTAGTTTGCTCTGCATACAAGAAATGATTTTTGTGTTGAAGGCATTAAAACTGTTAATCTGGTAAGATTTAATTGTCTTTGGGTCAAGGTGTGCACATCTATAAAGAAATAGTGGACTGAGAAGCATTTCAGGCTCATATCTAAAGTTGAGGTCATCATGAGAGTACTGGGTCATGAGTATGACTATCCACTAACTATTTCTATACTCCTTTTCTTTATTATATTCACATAGACATACATATAAGTCAAATTTACAGAGGAAAATGAAGTGCAGATAATTAAGTAGGATGAATTCCAAGAGACTCAGGATATCATTGATGAGAGTCTCTGCCATCCTGCAAAGCTACAGAAAACCTAAATCCCAGCTCCACATCCTGGTATTTCATTGTATTGTTGGAATCATGAGCAATATATGTCTTACACATAAGTCAATGCCACAAGTATAAAGGATTTCCACTTTACCAGGGCAAGGTAATGATATTCTGTAACATTCAATGTAAATGAACTTCAGAACTTATTCATGGTGTAATCTTATGACTACTGAGACATCCTCATAAATCACTGAGATAACCCAAAGTGAGGATTTCTCCATAAGACCACCTGCATTCTCAGACATATTCTGCATACATTGCAATGAAACTCTGTCATACATATAGTATTAGGCATAATATTATAATGTTGCCATGCTATGGGACTGCATTATAAAAGTGTAGTTTATATTTCTTTAAAATATAGTTTTAAGGAGATTACTAAACTGCACACACACACCCCAGCCCTGAAGTAAAATCACTCCAAGCTCAGCACAGCTTCACCTGTATATCAGTACTGGTACAGCAGGTATTTAGCCTTTCTACCCTGTAATTTCTGCAGTACTAGTACCTGCACACAGTGGGGAGCACTAACTATTCCAATAAAGTTAATTCACATTAATGAGCCACACTGTTACTTTAACATTTTAAATTTAAATGTCGTATGATATGCCATGCCCAGCATTGCTTTTGGAATCAGGCATAGGGTGGATTGGATCCAGGAGCTTTTTTTAGGGAAGAGTATTACCCCGCGTACAAACTGTTTTGGAATCTACCCTCATTATAATTAATTTCTGAAAAACAAAGTGAAGGACTCAGAGCACTTGTAGCACTGAGAAATAATGAATGGTGGTATGTTAAAATGCACTTAACCAAAGAAAAAGGCAGACCCAAGGTCCAGATATTAAAAAAAATGCTTATAATCCTGAAAAATTTCCTTCAGGAATCTTCATGCTGTATATGCTATTGATGAAACTGAAGAGTCCCTGAGAACTATATCCAGTTCCATAAAAGGTATCAGCTTGCAAATCAGTGGTACTTAAGATGTTTTCTGTCGGTGTTAACAAAAATGGTAAGGTTCTGAATAGTGGAAGGTTTGAAGTAATAGGGTGGCCTATTATAGTGAATGGGTAAAATAAAAACTGATGGAGACACAACTCCATGTGTATGTCAGTACTGGCACTAAAGGCTTTAGCTGATGTGCAGCTTAAAAGTCTACAATATTGGTTCCCACCTAAAGGTGGCTCTGTACTTTAGGCTGAGGAAGGTTGTTGGGGGTATAGGATCAAGTACATGCATGCATGGTTATGATCTCTTGGAACCATCCCCTTAGTACACAGATGATGGCAACAAAAATCTTTTTCTATGAGGTTTAGTGGCAGAATGTCATCCTGGGGAACCAGGAAAAGAGGTACAGGATAGTATTTCAGGATGACAGTGGCTGTCTGCAGTACTTCTTGGTTATTTTGGAATTGTGGGAGAAGACTGTGATGACCCTGCCCTGGCCTAGCAATCAAGGAGCTTCAATCCTCACCACTACCACCAGGGGGTAGTCTCCTAGAAGAGGAAAGGATAAGTAATACACAGAGTAAAGTGCAATTTTCCTTAAGTGCACACAGAGATCACAGTTAGGCTGGTTGCTCCCTTGCTCACCAAGTCCCCAAAAAGACTCCCACTGGCACAGCTATACGATCCAGGTCTCAGTCTAGCTGGGCAAGCTAAAACCTCCAGTACCCTCTCTGTCCAATCAGTGCTTCGTGTCCCTGCCCAAGCAGCTGAAACAACACACACACACACTTTGAGAAGAGGTTATACAACCACACAGACCCACCTGGGAAAAGGCTGGCACAGGTTCACCAGCTGTGCCCCTATTACCCAGACCATACGGTAGTAATTCCTGCCACCACCCAGCTAAATTATCAGCTACTAAAAGGCCCTAAAAAGGGTGTCCAATTATTACTGTGCAATATTAAATCCAATTGATAATGTGACTATACAGTCTAAGGCTTATTAGAGTGGCCTATTACGATAACGTATAAACATGCAATGTACTCTAGAGGTTACTTCTCTGCACAAACCAGCCACAGGTAAAGGTTTTTAAAATATTTAATAATAAATAATTAAAACACAAGACAATACTACTACACCACAGATATATGAAAACAGTACACTTCTGGAACAGTCAACAAAGAAACGGAATAAAGCACAGTATTCTGTTCACAGCACTCACACAGAGATATCTAAGAGTTCAGAGATCACACAGAAACTTAAAGTAATACAGTAGGACAGGTCTGATGTCAAAGAAAAACACTTAATGCTTTTCAGTCTCTCACTCAACAATAGTTTTTAAACACTAACCAACAGCTCTCTAAAGCACTCCCAAATTACATCATTTTGACACTTAGCCTGGAGTTCCAGGCCACAAACTGCATTATTTAGCAAGCTAACACCTGCTCAGGAGACTACAACAATAAAAGGAATTTCACATATACACTCTAGCAGAAACCAGAACAATAAAGCACCTTCCATATGTAAATTCTGGCCCTTAACTTTAACCTTAAAACAATGGGTGTGAATCCTTCATCTAGACTCACTGGAGCCGACTTGTAAACATCAAAGAGTTTCATAAGATCTTTTCAGCTTCAAAAGACACATTTGAAATATTTGGCTTGGTTTTCCTTAAAGCAAATGGCAATGTTGCAACAATCTTGAAGTTCACAATTTACAGTGTTTTCTTTCATTTAAAAACACAAGCCTGTATTTTACATTTATTTATACAATTGATAGAATTATGTATCAAATTCTACTTGACTAGGCTGGCAGCTTTTGCCCATCTTTCCCCAAGCTTCACATCTCCCCCCCCCAGGGAACCCAAGCAATTTTTTCAAGTGCCCCTTGAGGAACATCACTTGAGAGTGTCAGGTCTATTTGGGTGTACTTCACCCCATTCCCTGTCTTGAGAGCCCATCTGCATTGGCATTGCTACTCCCACTGTGGTGCTGCACTGACATATCATATGCTTGCAACACCAGGCTTCATCTTAGCAACTTGGCATTTTGCTGACTGGCTCTGTTTAACCATGTTAGAGGGTTGTGATCTGTCCTCACAGTGAATTTTCTTCCATACAGATAAGGCTGAAAATTTTGTAGCACCCACACTATGGCTAGACATTCCTTTTCTACTGCTGCATAGCATTCCTCCTTGGGTTGGACCCTACGACTGAGATAAACCACTGGGTGCTCTTTTCGCTATGAAGACATCTGGCTAAGTACAGCCCCCACCCCAAAGTTTAAAGCATCCACCTGCACAACAAATTATTTGCTATAGTCTGGACTGGCTAACACGGGGGGCGCTCCCAAAGCTTCCTTAAGCTTCTGAAATGCCTGCTCACATGCTGGGGTCCACACTACCTTATCTGGCTTGTTCTTCCTTCTCAGGTCTGTGAGGGTAGCAGCTATGGTACTATAACTGGGAACGAACTTTCTGTAGTACCCTGCTGTCCCTAAGAATGCCCTCACCTGCTTTTTGGTAACAGGTGCAGGCCTTGCCTAAATGGCTTCCACTTTGGCAGGTTTGGGACTTTTCTTATCACTCTCCACTCTAAGTCCTAGGTAGGAGACCTCTGCCATACCCACCTGACATTTGCTTGGCTTAATGGTCAACCCTGCCCTCTGTAGACTGCCCAGCACCTCGCTGACAAGCTGAAGGTGCTCTTGCCAGGAATGGTTGTAGATAGCAATATCATCCATGTAAGCAAGGGAAAACCCTCCTGCTCCTGCTAAGATATGATCTACCAGCCTCTGGAAAGTCGCTGCGGCATTCTTCATCCCAAAGGGCATCTTTGTGAACTCATACAAGCCAAAAGGAGTCACAAAGGCTGACTTCTATCTAGCTCTGGGAGTCAAGGGTACATGCCAGTAACCCTTGGTACGATCAATGGTTGTAAGATACTTAGCCCCACCCAGCTACTCTAGGGCCTCATCTATCCTAGACATGGGGTAAGCATCTGGCTCTGTGTGACTATTTAATTTCCTGTAGTCCACACAGAACCTGGTGCTGCCATCCTTCTTTGGCACCAACACCACTGGTAAGCCCCAGGGTCTGTTGGACTCTTGAATCATAGTTCCAACATCTCCTATACCTCTTCCCTCAGAGTCTGTTTGACTCTCTCAGGCACCCTATAAGGGGCCTGCCTAATAGGCCTTTGGGTTCCTGTATCCACCTGGTGCTGCACGATGTGGGTGCTCCCTGGTTTCCCGGTAAACATGCTCCCAAACTCCTGCAACACTGCTCGGATTTCTCGAACCTGGGTAAGAGATAGCTGCTGGGATATTGCTACCCCTTCCACCAAGGCGGCAGCTCGGGCCTCACTGAGGAGATCAATCACAAGATCTCTCTCAGACTCCTCCTGCGATCCACTGCAAAAGCTTAGCACAAGGGCCTCCCTATCATGGTAAGGTTTCATCATGTTAACATGGTACAATTTGTGCCCCTGCCTTCTGCCTAGCAGTTCCACCATGTAGTTAACATCACTTACCTTTCTTACCACCTTGTAGGGTCCCTCCCAAGCTGCTTGCAACTTGTTGTGTCTGACAGGAATGAGAACCATCACCTGCTGCCCTACAGTAAACTCTCTAGCTCGAGCATTCCTGTCATACCACACCTTTTCTGTTGCTGGACTTCTGCCAAGTTCTCTTAGGCCAGGCTCTTGAGTTCCCTGAGCCTTGTCTTGAGGTTCAGGACATATACCACAACAGACTCCTTGTGAGACTCACACTCAGCTTCCCACTCATCACGAATTAAATCTAGAGTACCCCTCACCCTATGCCCATACATCAACTCAAAGGGTGAAAAACCTGTGGATTTCTGGGGAACCTCTCTATAAGCAAACAACAGATGGGGCAAATACGTGTCCCACTCCCTCTTAAACTGATCTGCAAATGCCCGTAGCATGGACTTGATTGTAGAGTTTAAACTCTCAACAAGACCATTAGTCTGGGAATTGTAGGGGGTGGTCTTCATGTGCTTCACCCCACAGGACTTCCAAAGACAAGCCAGCAAGTCTGACATAAAATTGGCACCTCTGTCAGGCAGTATTTCCTTTGGGAAACCTACCCTGCTGAAAATCTCTAGCAAAGCATTTGCCACCTTCTCTGCCTCAATGGAGGACAAAACCACTGTCTCAAGGTATCGTGTAGCATAATCTACAATCACTAGGATATAGTTTTTCCCTGTGGAACTTGGGGTACTCAGAGGACCTACAATATCCATAGCTACCCACTGAAATGGCTCCTCAATCACAGGCAAAGGCATTGAAGGAGCTCTCACTTTGTCTCCTGCCTTGCCTACCTTTTGGCACTGCTCACAGGTCCTGCAGTACCCTGTTACATCTCTGGAAATTCCCGGCCAATATACATTTTGCATAATATACCTCTTTGCATGTTTTATGTACATATGACCTGCAAATGGAATATCATGGGCTATGGCTAGAAGTGCCAGATGGTAAGCTCTAGGCACTACCGACTGCTGTACTCTCTCACCTTCTAGCCCTCACTCAGGGGTCCACTCTCTGTATAGTAACCCTTTGTCCCAGTATACAGATTTCCCCCTTCTCTTGAGAATCAGGTGCCTCCCTAGCTACCTGCCTCAGGCATTGCAATGTAGGGTCTGAGAGCTGAGCCTGTCTCAACTCTATCCTTGCAACCCTTCCCATCTCCCCTTCCACTGAAAGTCTGGCATCCTCTGACAGCGTTGCCTCACTGTCAGCCTGGGTACTACTACTCACCTCTACCTTTGCAGTTACTCTGTCCAAGGGAACATCAGTACCCACAAGCAGCTGTGGCTTACATTCAGTCTCACTGCTAGAGTGTAGCTAACTCCCTGAAGTAACCACCTCAGCAGTCCTGGCTGCAAGTATGCAGTCTGTCTGGATCTCTCCCAGGCTACCAGACCCAAGTGCTTGTCTCCTAGCCTCACTGCATAACTGCATAAGTACATAGTACTGCCTCATCCAAATCCTTCCCTCTCAGGACATCTGCAGGATGGTAGTTCCATACCCCTGTTGTCTCAAGACAATCCACTGTTGGCATTTTGTCTTTCCCACTTACTGGCTTTTTCACCTTTTGTTCCCCACTTTGCCTCCGTGGATATCTGTATGCCACATGGCCCCACTGGTTGCATTCAAAACATTTAACCCTAGCTCCTGGACATGTAGCTGGACTAGTGGCTTCCCCTGCTACTGGCAGATTCTATTGGGGCAGTCTGTGCTGCCCACCATGGATTGCTTTAGTCCCATGAGCAGTACTGGGGTCCCTTTCTTGTGCAGGGCTTTTCTGCTTGCCAGGTACAGGTCTCCCTTCTCCCCCAACTCCGCTGAAGTAGCACACTGTGTATCAGCTAACCAGATCCTCATGTCCTCAGGCAAAGTGCTAAGAGCTTGTTCCCTTACCAAAAGGTCTGCCAGCCCTTCAAAAGTGGTGGCCTGACATCCACTCACCCAGCTATGAAAATAAGTGCTCAGTTCAGCAACATATTCACATACATTTTCATCTGCCTTGTATATATGCTCAAAAAACTTTTTCCTATGCATTTCAGGTGTTAGCTTAAAACATTCCAACAAGTGTCTTTCTACAGCAGCGTAATCAAAACAGTCAGTGTCATGCATTTTTGCTAAAGAAGTTACAGCTTTACCATTGAATAAGGGGGTCAGGAACCATATCCAGAGCCCTTGGTCAATTTGATACTGTTTACATACCCGCTCAAACATATGAATGAAGCTATCAAAATTATCCCCCTCTTTAAACTTTGGAAGAAATTTACTGACCTTTTGTGCTTTTGGGGTCCAGTTACTCCCTTCCCCATTACCTCCATGACTCTGGCGAAGAGTCAGCATTTCCCTCTCATGCCTCTTCTGCTGTTCATTTTCCTCAGCTTGTAGACTCCTCATTTTCTCAGCTGCTTCTAGTTCCATACGCCTGGCATCCAACTCAAGTGTCTTTAGCTCCAGCTGGATTTTTAAGTCCACTGCATAAAGGTTGAGCTGTCCATTCTCTGAGGATATTGTATCTCCACTCTCAGTCTGATTGTCCTCCAGTCTGCTTTTGTCTGATGCAGCTGTAACCAAGGCTGCAATTAGGTCTGCCTTAGTCAGGTTTCCATGAACCAGTTCCCTAGCCTGGCACATCTCCGCCAGCTGGCACCTTGTCAGCTTTCCATACTCCTCTGCTGACATGCTGCCTGCTCACCCTGACTAACACTAAGCTAACAAAAGAAATAAAACAATTGTAATCTGAACTCTGAGTATGCATTGTATGGCTGTTTTAGAGTACAAAACACATTTAGTGATCACTGTACATAGGCTACAGGAATTCACTCTACCCACATCACTACAAGCCAATTAGTGTTTGCCAACTAATCAATATGCGATGTGGATCCCACCACAGCAAACCAATATGTGATAGGATATCCCAGCCACTGCTACCAATATGTGATAGGATATCCCAACCACTGCCATCAAAATGTGATGACCATGCCCTTGCCCAGCAATCAAGGAACTTCAATCCTCACCACTAACACCAGGGAGGTTGTCTCCTAGAAGAGAAAAGGATAACTAATACACACAGTAAAGTATAATTTCCCTTAATCACAGTTAGTCTGGGTCTGGTTGCTCCCTTGCTTACCAGGTCCCCAGTAAGACTCCCCACTGGCACAGCTATAGGATCCAGGTCTTAGCCTAGCTGGGCAAGCTAAAACCTCCAGTACCTGTCTGTGCAACCACTGCTTCATGTTGCTGCCCAAGTAGGTGACACAACACACACACACACACACACACACACACACACACACACACACACACACACACACACACACACACACACTTTGAGAAGAGGTTACACAACCACACAGACCCTCCTGGGAAAAGGCTGGCACAGGTTCTCCAATTGTGCCCCTATTACCCAGACCATACAGTAGTAATTCCTGCCACCACCCAGCTAAATTATCAGCTACTAAAAGGCCTTTAAAAGGGTGCCCAATTATTACCGTGCAATATTATAATCCAATTGGTAATATGACTATACAGTGTAAGGCTTATTAGAGTGACCTATTACGATAACCTCTATAAATATGCAATGTACTCTAGAGCTTACTTCTCTACATAAACCAGCAACAGGTAAAAGCTTTTTTTAAAATATTTAACAATAAATAATTAAAACACAAGACAATACTACTACACCACAGAGATATCTAAGAGTTCGGAGATCACACAGAGACTTAAAAATAGTACAGTAGGACAGGTCTGATGTCAAAGAAAAACACTTAATCTAACTTTCTAATCATCTTAAGAGAAAACACAGTGCTATAATCCTGCTTACATACATAAAGAGCAAGCAGTGCTGGGTTAGATGTCCAAGATCAAAATGCTTTTCAGTGTCTCACTCAACAATAGTTTTTAAACACTAACCAGCAGCTCTCTAAAGCCCTCCCAAATTACATCATTTTGACATTTAGTCTGGGGTTCCCAGGCCAGAAACTGCATTATTTAGCAAGTTAACACCTGCTCAGGAGACTACAACAATAAATTACATTTCACATATCCACTCTAGCAGAAACCAGAGAAATAAAGCACCTCCCACATATAAATTCTGGCCCTTAACTTTAACTTTAAAACAATGGGCCTGAAACCTTCATCCAGACTCACTGGAGCCGACTTGTAAACATCAAAGAGATTCATAAGATCTTTTCAGCTTCAAAAGACACACTTGAAATGCTTTGCTTGGTTTTCCTTACAACAGATGGCAATGTTGCAACAATCTTGAAGTTCACATTTCACAGTGTTTTCTTTCATTTAAAAACACAAGCCTGTATTTTACATTTATTTATACAATTGATAGAATTATGTGTCAAATTCTATTTGACTAGTCTGGCAGCCTTCACCCATCTTTCCCCAATCTTCACAAAGACCATAACAATTTCCTTTCTAAGGAGATATGGCTGCCTCCTTTTCAGATGCCCAAAGTCGGCATTTTTTATGGAATAAGTAATCTTACAGGCTAAACCATATCCCCAGCCAGTGTGAAGGACTTGGCATCACTTTGCTGCCAAAATAAATCTTTGTAGAATTTTAATTGTTTTCTTGTTTCATCTCCTACTAAGGTGTTTCAGATATTAAAGAATTACTTTATGCAACTGTTAGAGGAAACTAAGTAAACATTTCTTGTCCTAAAATTACAGGATGCATGTTGTTTTTCATATTTATTGCAGGATACAACTGCCCCAAAAGGAACTACCCTGCTTAAAGATGGCCAGGTGGTAACTCTATAAGGCGACATATTAAAAAATATTATAGTGCTTCCTAAATTAACGTTGAAATCCATCAGCCATTATTCTTCCAAATTGTCATGTTTTGTTTTCCATATAATCCACAGAGAAATATTATTACTTACCTTGCCAAAAGTGATAACTTGAAATTCACATTACATAGTAGCTGCTAAATGGAACTAATTTAATTTCAGTATTCTATTAATACTAAAATCTCTCCAACTGGCTAGGTGACTGTAGTCTTAGTAGCTCAACAGCCCAACGCTTGCATTTGGAAACTTTAATACAGAAGGCTGTGGGTTCTACTCCTGCACCATTTAGCTGGATTAATTTTCAAATACTAACACTGCAATGCATCATAAGAGGGTGCTGCACTCCTGAGTGTGCCATCCTTTGGATGAGATGTTGAAGCAAGTCACCCATCTGCCTGAGTTGGTGATAACTCAGGTGAATATAAAATATCCCATGGCACTTACGAATAGAGGACATTCCCAGTATCCTGGCCAAATTTCTCCTATTATATGAATTACCACATAGTGTCTCGCCTCAAAAAAGGGAATTGGATTAGTGGAACTAACCTAGTCAGCAAAGCGTAAGTAAAGTAATGAAATAAATAATTATACGAACTGCAGTTTTGTGATCTCAGTGTTAGCTACCTTACAGAAAACTTAAATGTGTACTATAATCTGGTTACACATTTGATATGGGAAAATGAAAATAACCACAAGAAAATAGTCTCAAATAGTTTGAACTTCAATTCAGTATGACTTTTTACATTGTAACTTTTTAGTGTAGTAGTCTTTTTAGAGTGGACAATACATACATTTATAAATAAAGAATCCTCGGGATTCATGAAGCTTGCGCCAGGTGCAGGCGTAACGTAGGCGGAATAATGCCAAATATGGCCATCGAGCGATTCAGGTACGATCCAATACCACGTGCACTACCGGCGTATGCCAGAACTGCACAGCCCTTGGCATAGGTATGCTAATAACCCCATGCGCAGTGTCGCACCATGCAAATTAAGGCATATAGCAATTCATAAAGTGGTGCAGGTGTAGCGTAAGGCCACGGAAATGTAAACCAAAAAACACGGTTTACATTTTCCCAAACAGAACATCTGAGCTATGGAAGTGGACCAGACTCATGTATTGCAAAGTTAACATATGCCAATGGCTAAATACATGGCCAATGGCATAAGAAAGGATGCACACCACCTAAAAAACAACTTTAATGTCATGTCTACAGTAATGCAAAGTACAACCGCAGGGCATGTGTGCGCAAACTGGAACATAAAGAAAATATATAAAAATGTCATAAAATCGCAATGTAATACAAATCAGGTGTACACCATAATACACAATGGTAGGCATGGAACACCACAACCAAGGTGCAAGGGTTGCTAAGGGCCTGCGACAGTGTTCGGCGCAGTAACTATGAATTAGTAGTCAATGCCATGCAAATGAGGCAGATAATACTGTATCGCAAATGTCCCGCCGGATGAAGGTTGAACGGCGCAGCGCTATAACACCGAGGAGTGGCTCAGAGGAGATACATGACATCAGCAGAGGGGTGTGCCACCATAGCAGTAAGCACATTGGAGCAATGCAAATCTGGCCCGGCTGTTGCTAAGCAAAGCTGCAGGACAGAGGTGGGGAGGAAGGTATAGAATAATTTAGTGGATAGCACACATGGTGCCCAAAAGTGCATGTGTAAGGGGATGAAAACGTGCCCGAAACCCAGTAAGTGGATGCATGCAGCACGAACAATAGCACAAACAGGAAGGTCAGGGGAAGAAAAGAAGGAAATGCTAGAATAGGGTAATTGGCATACTAATGAGAAATCAACACCAATCAACTCACGGCGGCCAATCGACGGCAGCTGTCAAGTCTGCTCACAGAAACCTGCAAAACAGGATAGGGGAGGCATTGGAATGCAAAGAAAGGAGGGGAGGCATTGGATTGCAAAGATAGGAGATCTGTCATAGCAGAGCAAAGCAAACCGACAGTAGACTGGCAATAGCACAAATTACGCAACATACGCCAGGTCTAGAAAGTACAAATTAAAGCAGGCTGCCATATTCATGCCAGAAAATGGTAGGTGGAACGTGCAGAAATGTAAAGGGAAGGTCAAGAGGTAATCCACGGCAGCCAAATGTAATTCAACACCAAAGGTACCACAATAGTAGTTCCGGTAGTAGAACACATAAGATATCCTGTAGCTATTATCGTACATACACACCCTATGACATCATCGGTGTTCACAGCACAATGGTATAAAGTGTGAAAGCACCCTACACACACCTGTGAATTCCCAAACACTGCACCATAAGTGTAAACACATGGGGAACTTTTAAAATGTACATGTTGGGAGCTGCCATAGCTGTGATTCATCAGCATGTGTTAGAGACTGACGATGTTGTGGAGGATGACGTCGGCAACCACCGCAGGCACCGGAGGAGGAGAAGAGTGTTCAGACCAAGGGTAACCTACCAGGGGCTACATGATCTGGAGATAGTTGAGCGTTACAGGGTGGACAGGGACATCTTACAACAAATAGTGAAGCTTTGCCGGCCACGCCTGAGAACCAGAAATAACAGAGGGGAACCCATCCCAGTGGACACGAAGGTATGTGTAAGCATGTGAATACTAGCCACAGGTACCTTTCAAAGGCCAACTGGAGATATAATGGGGATCTCACAGGCATCAGCATCCAGGGTACTACACCAGTTCCTGGATGCCATGTTACCACATGCCAATGAGCATATATACTTCCCCCAAACTCAGGAGGAGTTGGCCAGCAATATGCGTCACTTACACTGTGTGGCACACTACCCGGAGGTACTGGGTGCGATGGACTGCACACACATACAAATCAAGTCTCTACCCGGTGAGCATGGTAGGCGCTACATAAACCACAAGGGATTCCACTCCATCAACTGCCAGGTCATGTGCAATGCCCAGGGCATAATCATGGATGTGTGTGCTGGCAGCCCTGGAAGCTACCATGACTCCCATATCTGGCATGCCTCACAGCTGTATCAGGTATTTGTCAGGGTGGACATCCCACATGGCCACCTTGTGGGGGATGCTGGCTATGCACTGGAGCCATGGATGATGACTCCCATCAGAAATGCACACACACCCATGCAAAAACGCCATAATGAGGCACACGCACAAACCAGATTCATCATAGAGCGTGTGTTCGGGATGCTGAAATCACAGTTCTGGTGCTTGGACACATCTGGTGGAGCCTTGCAGTACTCTCCAGGCATGTGTGCCCACATCGTCATAGTATGTGCCATGCTACATAATATGATCCTGCGGAAACAGCTGCAGTAGGGACAAAATGGTGAAGGCCCTCATAGCCCACCGCATTTGCCAAGGCCATCACAGTCCCAGAGGGATTCAGACCATGAACACGCTGTGCCAGCCCCAGTAGGCAGACGGAGGCATACCCAATATGCCTATGCCTTGGCAAAGAGGGAATGTATTGCACATACGCTGACAGTGTAGGCCCCAACGGACTGACACACCTCTCCACCTGTACACACAGTAAAATGGATGGCACACAAGCACGACCACCTGTAAATTGTAATGTATAGGTGGCCCACTGTGTGAATCCTACATAGGCAGCCCACAAACATTGTACACACAACAGCTATTGGAACACGGAATGTCAACACCTGAACAGTACATGCGCCTATCAGCATATGTTAGTGCTGTGTGTATAGGTTCCCAGGTACATCGGTGGGTACATGGCCGATTGTCAGAGGCCATACACCAAACGGGGCAAACAGTGTCCGCTTTCGCCACAACATCGAGTAACCAACTGTCGCATAGAGGAGCAGAGGCAATCGTGGGAGCACATGTGTTTAAGCACTGTTCTGCAGGCACTCAGCACAGAGTCCCTGCTGCGTTAATGAGGGGCTCCACATAATATAATCATGGATGTTGTGTCAAGGCATGGGGTGTACCCATGACAGGTATTCATCACCCCAGCATGCTCCACCCACGGTCGTTTGAAGGTGTAGCACAGTATCGTTTGTGGCTCACTGTGATATACATACCCAATGTCGGAGCACATACAGTAAACATCACATGGACATGCCATTAACTGGACTCATCAATATGTAAACTAACTGAGTTACCCATGTGACTGCAGTATGGAGTAACAGCTGTAGTGTACTCCACGTACAAAACGACATAACACGTGTACAAATCCCAGATGGCCATATGTTAAATGCAGTGACCGTCGTGCATGTTCCTGGTCCCACTGCCTGCAAGGGATGTAACGTAATCCCGAAGGCACGAGTAATGCATGTCGGATGCAGGTCATCAGATCATATGTTTAGCACACGTTACCGGGAATATGCATTGCCCACTGTTGGTAAGCGACGTTTAAATATGACTATATGGATATGCGCAAAACAGGGATAAGCTACTCCGAATATCACGCTGATCACGGTGAATGATGTCCAGAACAGATGACACCAGCATTATTTACCCCTGTACTAATAGCGCCTGCTCTGAAGGGTAAAACGACCACTGCCAGGTGTAGAACATGCAATCATGTATAGAATCACCTAACACTATTGCTAGGC
This sequence comes from Protopterus annectens, assembly GCF_019279795.1. Lineage (NCBI taxonomy): Eukaryota > Metazoa > Chordata > Ceratodontiformes > Protopteridae > Protopterus > Protopterus annectens. The sequence goes on from NC_056726.1 coordinate 1,423,885,545, forward strand.
AAGATGTACCTATGGTAGGGTTGCTACCTCTTCAAAGTACTAATGTGGGACATACATCAGATGTCTGCAGGCCGACACATACACCCGGCCAGTATGGAAAGCAGAACTGCACTGTTTTGCCTAGATAAAAGCTCATTCTTGTAATGTTTACTTACTTATTCTGTTTGTTGGTTCAGATACAGAAAAACTGTTTTATGCGATTATTACATAAACTATAGGAAATAAGTATGTTCTAAAATCACAGGACATTTGCCATGTTTACAAATATTTTGCAGGACACAACTGCCCAAAGAGGGACTGTCCCTCGCAGAGTGGGACAGCTGGCAACCCTAACCTATGACAGGTGTGTAATGTGACAGGTACAGACACAAACGTGCGGAGTCCAGGAAACAGTATACACCAACAAGTACACAATGAAAGGTGTAGCTTGCCTGTCACTTTCCCCGTCAGATATATATATATATCTATATATATATATATATATATATATATATATATATATATATAAATATATATGTACACCTATATACATATATATAATACAGATAGAAAGGGCGATAGAGTGATATATGTTGATATATACGGATTCAGTGATATCTGCAAATATATATAGATAGGTCAACGACATTCATAATACCTTGGAGGAACAAATACTTAGGATACCGCCAACTATGGAATGTGTAACATACCGACATGCGTAACCACGAGGCTGAAAGACCGAAAGAGAACAGTACAACCGCGAGTAATAGTATGATGATATGAATGGATAATTCGTTACCGCTGCCGGTGTTGCGGTCCACGTAGGTACTGTGTTCAACTGTGTGTGTGAGTGCCGTAGTTTGTGTATGTGTGTGTTGAGGGTGCCGTGTGCATCCCCGGGTGACTGTAATGTGTGTGTGTGTTTGCATCATGTGTCTGCTAGTGCCAACTCGGAGGTAGATGATTACGGTAGGTGTGGGTATAGCTAGCCGTAGGCATACAGTCACCACCTGCCCCACATTAGGAGGGACAGTCCTTCCCTGGGCAGGTGTGTCCTGACATAAAACATTGCAAAGGGCAAATGTCTGAGATCATAGGACATTAATATGTCCCATACATAATGTAATAGTTGCATTAAATAGTTATGCCTGTATGTAAGAAACGTGAATGTTACATGCAATATGATAAGTAGCCAATGTCCAACAACAATAGGTATGCATTCAGGATAAAAGTATGTGCTATCCTGTGTACTGACCATGGCTATGTGTTGGCCTGTAAACACCACTGTGTGTCTCGGAAGTGTCCAACAATGGCCATATGAAAAGGTGTCAACCCATGGCAAAGAGGTTCTGTTACCAACACAACCGCAATAACTGCAAATATCTGGGACAGAAATACATGGGATAGCTGTCATGTAGACATATCCCTTTACATATCGCTGCAATTCCGGAGGTATGGAAGTATCAACCTCACCTGCATACTATATAGAAACCAATTAACAACGGCCCAATGTACAATCCCATAACTAAGTCTACTAACTGATAGCTCTTTAATAAGGGACGGAGCCCACACACATATATATGGAATATGTAGAAATGCAAGCCCCACAAACCTGTATATGGTACGTACACCCACCGACATCTCCCACACTAGAAACTATAGCAATACAGACTGTAATAACAGCACAAACATCCAGTCAGTCAATTACAACTGCAGAACTGTCAACATACCTTGTGAGAGACACAATTAGAGGCGTCATGCAAAATTGCAGCCATTGTATAATGGAACAAACGGCGATGTTACAGGTTTTGCTTGCAATAGTCCGTTAACAGACGTTGGGATGACAGGTACACCCACATGTTGAACCACATACTCTAGCTGTCACACACAATCCACGGGGGAAATAAATCCAAAGTATACTTGTCTCTATGCATAGCAGTTGCAATTACACATAACAAAATGCAATACAGGCCGTCTCCCTGAAGGTAGGGCAAATGGCCAACGCCCAAGTGGAGAAGTCAATTATATCCCACTGTTGCCGCGTAATTGGCGAATGTAGTAGCTGCAAAGCTGATATGCAAGTAATTAGTCACTCAGAATCACCAATAGGTGGCAGGAAACCACATGTTACAGGTATCAACGTATATAAGGAAGACTTGCCAGACATTCAAACCGTATGCTCATACAAAATACCCGTGTAAGCAGTGTGAGAGAGATAGAGATGAAAGTACGTAACGATAACAAGGTACGTAGAACACTTGGTATGTAAGTATATGTATAGCATGTTTTGTATTAATTATTTACTGTATGTATAGCTCGTTTTGCATTAATTAAAAGTGTCCGCAATGCATAACGTGGGAAAAGGTATTTATGTAGTGATGTCTTGCTGAGCATACTTAAGCTTGTAGAAACTGTGCATCCAGCTGTGGGCCACAAGGTACACATCACAGACACCACAAGGGATGCTACATGAGGGCTTTAAACAGAACAATTACATACAACCCGCCATCAGTGGTAAGGTATGTCCAACAAGTACGTGCCATAGCCGGGGATAGTATATGTTGATATACTGTCACAGTAGGCATGTGTATGGGCATATAACGACAATGACATGTCTAAGGTGGTCCCACTGTGCAAGTATGCTTTGCATTATGGGATACTATGTAAAATATGTGTAATGTATAGTATTGTAGGTAGATATGTCAGATATTCTACACAGCATAACAGGCATATCATGCATACCACAGGTATCGTCTATTGGCATGTACAATAACAGGATACATATGGCCTGTAGGCATGGGTCATTGTAATAGCATGATAGCTAATCTAGATGGAAGGACTACCAAGTAACCATGCACAAAGGACATGTAATAGCTTCACATGTTCATAGTGGGGTACTATGCAGTCTGGCAAGTCTATGTGTAAGCACAACCACAGTGTTCACACCAGTGGCACCTCTCTAGGGTAGTGTCCTGTGATCAGCAGAGCCATGTGTTACCTGCACCTCTGCACAGTACAGCCACTGCAGTGATCCCTGGCGTACATGTGTGTCCCAAACACCAAGGGAGGTATCACATGAACAGTGCTACTGAGTGTCCCTGTATGATGTACATAGGAGTCATGTTCAAAAGCATGGTGAGTGTCCGGTTTGGGAATGTAACCCTCAAGCACATCCCACTCATTGTTGCATGTGTGCACATATCCATGAGCATGTTGCTCACAGTGGCATTTGCGTATGTCGTGTATGTGGAGTATATCCATTAATATTGTTGTGGACATGGGCCCTGTCTGTTCAGCAGAGGTCACCCCTGAGTATGTAGTATGCAAATGAGAACAGATGTGGTGTCCATAGTTCAGCCGCATACCTTAGCTGTCAGAGCTCAATAAACGTCATGGCGTGTTAATGTTGTGGTATGTAAAGCTGTAGCTGTTGTGTAAGGTACACCCTAAATGGGGTGGTGTACCCTTGAATGTGTGTAGAAGTCTTGAGTTCAGAGGTACAATGGGTGCCTATGTAGCAGCTACACACCCAGTACAAATAAGTGTGGCCATGTAGAAGGATATCCACGCCACAGTGGCAATACGGTAATCACAGGAGTTGGTGTGACATACGTGTGTACTACAGACATGTACAATGTGACATGTATGTAGGGGACTTCCACCTATGTGATAGTGGGTGAATGGTGTAATGCAAAGGTGATGTCCATGGACCTTGTGTCATGCAGCTTGAGGCCATGATATTCATATCAGGTATCTGTCACAGTGACACCCATATGGATGGAGTCAGTATGAGCTGGTGGATTAATTATGGCGCTTTGTATGAAGGGGTTTGTAAAGCTAGGCAGGGAAAGTCCCTCTGTGCTAGCCTGTACCTCAGGGAAGCATATACTGAACATGAGGGACCCTATGACTGAGGACTGTGGTATGCCAAATGTAACTGAAATGCAGTAGGTACTATGGTATGTTACCCTCATTGTGTGTGTCCTGTCCATGAGCCACATTGCATAACATCCTGAGACATAGGGTACAATGTGCAGGTGGATGTGTATGTTGTCAATACCAGAATGGAGAACGGTGCTGAGAGGCAATGAGAGGACAATGTAGGATGTGTGGACTCCCGTACCATCATCAACTACCCTGGTAACTGTATGAAAGGAGTCCACCAGGTGTAGGGGCCATGCTCTGGCCCTAACAAGTCCAACCCGGGTGGCATCAAAGGACTGGAGCCCAACAATGTCTCTGTGAATGACGTTCGTGATGATGTGCCCCATAGCCATGCAGAACAGTCCAGTCAGGTGTGTAGGACTATAGTCCCACTCGTGCATTGTGGTGCCACCTGTGTGGAGTGTGATGAATGTTGCTGTGTGCCATTCAGGGGCCACAATGTCTGATACAAAGCTATTACTGAATATGGTGGCCTAGTGGGGAGACATGTCATTCAGAGGTTTGTGGACATCACGGCCTGGGACTTTGGAAGGTGACATGGGGCCAGTGTCCCAGGACATATAGAGTGCAGGTTAGTACTGTGTAGGTGTGATCACAGGGACACCATAATGTTCCTGCATGGATTGTGGCCCTGTAGTGAGTGAGAGGGTGTAATGTTAGCACCGGATCCATCCACCAGCATGTTGCCAACATCACCTTGGTCTGTAATGTTCCTGAGTGACTGTTGTATCTGACAGCAGATGTGGGTATTGCCAGTGACTACTGACATACCAGCATAATGCCTTGTGGTACACCCCGGAATGTGTCACAGTAATGTTTACGTAGCTAGTCATGGAGTATGTGATGAGGGATCCCGTGGCCCTAACGAGGCTGACCAGTGAGCTACCCCACCCATGGGATTGTACACCACTGTGCAACAGCCTCCACCTGTTGTTGTACATTATGTCCTTGGAACTTGACCACCAGAGTGGCGTCTGTTATCTGGTGTGTACCATCATGGCTCTGTGTGGCATAGCATGATCCATGCAGTTGTGTACGTGCTACTGAAGTGCACTGGGGTGTGTTGCAGCATTTGTATATGCAATGTCCATCTGCACGGGTGTCATGACATTAACAACCGCTGTCATAAGATGTCTGTAGTAGGTGTTGTAGTACTCATGTACTGTGAATGCCGTGAAGGGTGTGGTGCTGGGATGTGGCTAACAAGGTTGATTAGCATATGTTCAGAATCCACCAATGAGGGGATGACCACAGGTGTGGAACACCAGTCAAATGTTGGTAGTGTTTATGTCAAGGTTAATGTTGGTCTTGGAGGTGGTGTGTATGGGTTTATCCAGCCAAGTGGAGGTTATGACTCATGGATGTGTCAGTACATGAGTGGCTATCCCAGTTAAGTGTGGGTTAGTGTCAGTCACACATCAGTAGTAGCTGTTTGAGCCCTACTGTCCAGTACACCAACAAATGAGGTCTGGTAACCGTGGGGTATGTAGTGGAATCTGTAGCTTGTTACAATGTGTACAGTGGTTCCAGACACAGTTAGTTGCATGTGGAGCACCTCTGATGCATTGTGCTAAGTAACTAGCCAGGATGTGTGTACAACATAGTGGGATGTGGGAAAACCTCAGCTGTGGGTGTGCCAGTCCAGGTATGTGCCTGAAAGGTATGGTCTGTCTATAACCTGTCATTGCAGGTGTGCTCGCAGAGCCGAGAGACAGGTCCCAGTCACTGCAGAGATATTGGAGTGGTGCATTCTAAGGTGTGCCTTGCCTGCATGCATCACAGAGGAAGATGCAAGCATCGTGTCACATGACCCCATGTCTTGCTTGCCAGTTCCCGTTCTGACAGTGACTATTATTGGAAACTGTACAAGACAGGCAGTATAGAAGTAGCAAGAGCCTTACATGTGAGCTGTACTTCCAGGGCTGACAGGTGCAGGTCATCTGTGCCAAAGCATTGTGTTTGACCAGGTCAGTCAAAGCGGACAGATACCAGATGCCTGTGGAATGACAGCAGAAGCATAGGCAACTGTTGAAGTGACACAGTCAGTTGTTGTACAGTGGTATCTGGTCTGCATGAATGCATAATGCTCCCCAGGGCTTGGCCCACACCTTCAGGGCTACAAGACTGGCGAGCTATTGCATGTCGCTGCACACGTAGTCTGTGAAGTGGCATCTCAGCGCAGTCACACTAACATGGAGAATGACAAGTCACAGCGTACCTGGTGAGGTGTGGCATGGGTGCATAGGTTATGTTGCAGAACCAATTACCCGGCAGCAAGATGTAAGCGACTATCACCTTGTGTAGCCTGCTGTGTGGAACTGCAGTGTGACCGCCTACAGAGTCACCTATGACTGGTGTGTTGTGTATGTTATAACACACTATTGGCTGTATGTGATGGGCACACATGAGTCTGTGGGCTATAAGTTGGTGATGTTTTGTTCCGTATGGGGGCTTCCTCTGGTGCCTACACAGAGTATGGAGAGGTACTGCACACATTGTCCTTGTATGTGTGCCCTGTGGTGGAGATCATGTGAGACTATGTGATGAGCAGGGTGTGTTGCAAATGTTACACATCCCCACATGACTGTCAGGTGCAGTCAGGGTTGGTGACAGCATTACCCCCAGCAGGGCTGCATAAGTGCATCCCCCACAGGGTGTAGTGTCGTATGTCGGGAGGTGAGCATTGAATGTGTACATGAGACAATTGCTCTATTGCCACATGTACGACATATCCATCTTATAGACAGGCAATAGCACTGGTACGTGACAGTTGAACATGCCTGTATATACAACCATGTCTCACAGGATATGTGAGGTACGTGTGTACAACAGTTGTTGTACCATAAGCAAGCTGGAAATCTTAGCACAGCCAGTGTACCTGTGGGAAATGGTGTGGAATGGGTGCTATATTAATCAGTAGCTCATGACATGCTCACAAGTTCTGTACAAGTGCCTAGCATGACCATAAAATACAGATAGGGTGTTGGATAATATCAACCCACAAGTGGTGACGACATGTGGCACCACACTATAACCCTGCTGAGTATGGTGTGCATGTCCATGAACCATTATCACTGTAGATGTTAGCAGTACAGATGTACAAGACAGTACAGATGTTTGATTACAAATACCTTTGTATGTCACAGGAGTGTTCTACCAGTGGCCTGTTGACAGACTCACAACTACAAATAGTGCCAGAGTGACATGTGCATATCACACCAGTGCCAGCTACAGTAGAACAGGTTTAATGTGTTGTACTCCACCCTCATTGTAGCTCATACCACACAGACAAATGTTAGCCATCTGTGTATGTAAGGATGTGAATGGCCATGACCTATGAGGAATAGCTGTGTCAGTGTTGTGAACAACATATGGAATGGGCTGTGTGGGTGAGGTGTGTGACATATGTGCACATTCTGATGGATGATATCAGCATTGTCACCGCTAGGTGAACATCCCTGTACCCATTAACTACCACCTAGGCTGTGGTTATCATTATGGACACTGTGTAAGGGATGGTGCTGTGCAGTACACCTCCCTGACTTGGTGACATCTCCAGGCTCCTTAGGTAGTCATATGAGGTACCCATATCATGACAGGGTGCCATCCATGAGCACGGAGATCATTGGACAGGCATATACAGCACTGGGGTGACCAATATTGGATCACATATCACCTTTAAGGGGTAATGGCCATGCGTGTATGGGCGATACCAGCCTTCACAATCCTCACCTCCACTATGCAGCATGCTGTCTACCTTGCATAAAGACATCTGCTACACCATGATGATGGACATGCTACATGTCCATATCCTGATCTGTAAGATATATGTCATGGACATCCACCATCCGAATACTAGGATCGTCACATGCTGGACAGATCCCTGTGCCATACATGTGACATACTCCCACCAAACCATGCAACCCTGTCCATCAAAGCTGCACATGTCATCCCAGTCATACATGGTGTGATGGCCGCATGGTAGATGTAGTATCAACTGTCTGGATCAGTAATGTGGCACTGATGCACCTCGCGGTGACATAATGGCTGTCTGTTACAGCTAGGAAACCTTGCCCATACATGCTATGGTTCATAAGCATCCCTGCGAATGATGTCCAACTAACCATTGCCCCATGTCTATCACATGTGCAACACAGGCGATCCGTGGCAGGATGTTGAACAGCTGTACAGTGCTGTGTAGATGTATATGGCAAAACACATGCATGTACAGGTTTCCATGCATATGTGTGCATTGTCACTGCTCAAGTCCATTAAGGCTGTGTCTGTGTTGATATGTGACATATACCCAGCATCAAGGTCAACAGCATTACCGTGGACACATCCAGGCATGTACAGATAGGTAAGAACACCAGTGCAGGCAAATAGACATGCCCACATCATGACAGCATTCACATGGAGTATGAACACTATAATGAGGTGACACACATATATGGTGATGATATCCAATGCACAACGGGTGTTACATGTGTGTGACACAAACATGTCAGTCATGTCTGTGTCATGATGATTTGCAAAGATAACTGTGCAGATGTACTAGATGTCATAGAAATGTATGTGCAGCAGTATCTCTGTACATCTCTGAAACTGTGACCTGTCACCATCATTATGTCTTACAGATAATGCCTCGTACACGCCTTCCGGCTTACAGCCGCCAGGAGGATGATGTCCTCATCCCGTACCTCCATGAGAACTATGAGGTGTTGTTCAGCCATGTGCCACAGTATGCCCAGCAGCAGGACGACCTGTGGCAGGATCTTCGCAGGAGGGTGAACAATGTGAGTGGCCATAACCGCACCTACCAGCAGGTGCGCAGACACTGTACGGACTTGATACGACATGCAAAACAGCGTGCCACTGCAATTGCCAGGGAACAAGGTGGAACAGGTGGTGGACCACTAACCCAGCCCCCACTCACACACACCGAGGAGCTACTGGCCAGTCTGGGCACACCCTCAGAACAGCATCCAGAAACTCTAGCTGCCATCGTGGAGGTGGGTGTCTCCCAACCAATGAGCCTGGAGTTGCCTGGTAAGTCAGTACTGCACATATGGCTATTATATCCCATTTAGTTGCATGTGTCACTGTACATTATGTAAAGTAACAACATATGCAAGGAATGTGGGCACACAAGCTGCATACTACAGTATGCTACCCTGTGTATGCACACATGTGCATACTATATGCTATTATACAGGCGAATGTGTTAACATGCACAGTGCACCCTGTGGCTGTCATACAGTCATGGATAATGTTCATACTGCTGTGTCACCCCTATACAGGTACCTCTGGTGTGCCCCACAGACATGAGTCCATTGCAGGTAAGACTGTCATCAGTATCAGGCATGTTAAAGCATAGATCTATTTGCCATGTGGCCAGTTAACACTTGCACACTTGATGTTCATTCCAGTCACAATATGCAGGTCGCAGCACCCATCATTCACACAGGCCACCCATGTGCAATATATACAAACGAAATGATACACCAACTTGAAACCACAGTATTTGTTATTGTTACATGTGTGGTCAGCTGTGCATACAATGGTGGAGGTGTTCTACAATGGAGGCATATGTAGTATGCATTGGAACAACATGTGTGGTAAGCAAACAGTACCACACAGTGAGCTGTGATATGGGCAGCCCACAGGTGTCACCATTGTGTTGTATGCCCCTGCAGTGGGTGCACACATTGTGATGTGCCATTTGACATGTCCCAGACATGTAGTGTTTTGGCTGCAATATTGTCACACTATCCCATGACCCATGCCCCACATACCAAACATACAACCCATTGTCTGCATAGCCCTGTGGATGGTGACATATCTGACATCTATGGGTGTATGTCATATGGGACAACACAGACATGTGAGATAGATGGCCATCACACACATTTGACCAACACATGTATACACATGGCCATGGGGGATGGCCAGAGACACATAGCCACACAGTAGATGTGATGTGTATACACCCAGTTGCACATTGTCCACACATGGTCCACTTATAGCCTTAGTTGATTGATTATACAGTTGATGTGGTACACTGGACATCCTTACAGCCTGTGCACAGCTAGTGGAGGTGTCACTGAAGTCTACCATAGAAGATCAGTTGCACATCACGACTGTGTCATAGCATGACAGTAGTCACCTGTACAGCTTCCACAGACATTGACACCACATCAGGCCACAGATACTGTACATTTCCCTTGCTGCTGTAGGACATCACCATTAGCTGTGCACCTCGTGTGTGTGTGGTGCATCAATGTCATATGGTAAATGGTGAATTGACATGTCCGCTATGTGTGGACATGGTTGCCAGGCAGCTAAGACCCTGTAGTTGTTGTGCAGGGGTGTCAGCTGTAGGCCTCCCATGACCTGTCACTTGACACAGCATGGTTTGGTGTGTATACACCTCAGCATCATGGGTCACAATCCACAGTTATGTCATAGGTAAGCATGCAGTTATGGCTATGCAATGTATACATATTATGCATTGTACAGCAATATAGATGCCTCAAGATGCCATGCAATGACACAGTGTCTGTACTTCACAATGTATAGCAATGTAGATGGCTCACACTACCCTTCCATGCTCATGCACATTTGCTAAACATGCATTCTATCTGTAGGGCATACAGACAACACCACAATGTGATGCCCATTACGATGCTGTACATGTGTCAGGACACCACTGTGTCAGACATGTATGCATGTTAATGCACACGTCAGCAGAGTACATGTCAAGGTCACATCAGCCATGTGTACTGTGATCCTGTTCTGGTCCACATGGTGTATCACTGGGATGCATGCATACTACCATGATTGTGTGAACTGCATGGCTACTGATATGACACCTGCTTTCTGTAGTGTGAACCCCAGGGAGGTATGCTTACTAGCACTATTAATGTCCGAGCTGCATGCCCTCTGCTGTACCACAGGCATGCTGCATGCCATCTGTCAAATTACATGCATGGTGTGTCTGTGTGTCTGTGTCTGTTGTAATTTAGAGTCTTTCTTTGCATTCACAGGTGATGTAGGTGCGTTACCCTCCTGCGGTCCATCTGATGTTAGTGTCCCCATAGATACTAGCAGTGATGAACATATGCATGAGGTACAGGCAGGGTTGTCAGGGGCTGAATCTGTGCCAACGGTTGTCATCCCAGCTATGTCCCCCTCTTCCCTGCACACAGTTCTGCTGTCAACACATACACCATCACCAGTGGCCATAGAGGAAGGACAGTCAGCGTCTGCTAGCGTGGCACAGGAATGTGTGGTGGCTGCAGAAGGTGTGTCTACACACCATGGTGTCAGTGTAATGACTGCAGATGTGCCACACAGGCATGTGGCCAGTGCTGCTCGTAGGAGGACCTCTGGCAGACATGCACCTGCAGCACAGAGCGCAGCAGCTGGTATCACCAGACGCATGTTCCAGACTGTAATGGCAGCACAGGCACGTGCTGAACGGCACACCAGGGAAGGGCAGAGGCTGCAGAGGGCTACTATCCATACCCTAAATAACAACATCAAGGCATTGGCAAATGCTCAACAGCAGATTGCTGATGTTCTTGACAGGCAATTGGGTGACATGGTTGGAATCCTTGACCATGGCATGGCAATCCATGAGCATGAGCTGTCTGTGCTGGAACATCTGGTAGGAGTGAGGCATAGGCCACATGAACGTAGGCTAGCCACACCACCGAGTGCAGGTCAACGTGAGCGTGCCACCTCACATGCCCGCTCCCATAGTGCTGGTAGCAGTAGCAGTGCAGCTGGTGCTGTGCTGTCCACACCAGGACACAGCAGGCCATGTGGACGTGGTCCTGGATGTTCTCAGTGGGGACACGGTTCCAGTGGACATGTGTCATCGGACAGTAGCCAATCTGTACCTCCGCCTCGTAGTGCCTGTGCAACCCCTGGCAGGCACAGGTCACATGGCCATGGCCGGACACAGTGAGCTGTACAACCTGGTCTGTACAATCTGGAGCTGTCAATAATACCCCGTGTAGGCCTCACAAAAGGCAGAACTGTGTGCACACATACACGCACACAGCAAAGACATCTGTAGGGCACAACAACAACCACATGCATACTGAACAGACATGTCCAATCATATCACTGGCTGTTACCCACACACATGATGTCATCCATTGGTGCAGCCTATGCCCCTGGCAAACATTATCACCCTGTGCATATGATGAAGCCTGTGCCGCATCCCTGTCATCCACACCATCGGTGCAGGGACATGCTCAAATGGTCTGATGCACAGGGTGAACAGAATAGTGAGAAGTGTAATTTACATTAGTTGTGTAAGAATAGTGAGAGAAGTGTGTATTACAATAGTTGTGTGAGAATAGTGAGAGATGTGTATATTACATTAGTTGTGTACTGTTGACATGCACCAGACATACCATGTAGTACAGGTTTAGCATGCATTGTTATATGTTCACAGTATGTGTCATAGTAACAACAGTAACAGTATGTTGGTAATGATGCCCTTGTTCCCTCCTTATGGTCTACTTGCATGTGCCTACAGGTAGCACTGTTTGCAGTCTCCCATGTGTAACTGTGGAGTACTCACAGGCACATATGGCAATATCAGCATGCTAAACGTAGCCTCAGCCTGACTGTCTGAAAGTCTAACATACCACAGATGTCCACACATATACTGATCCAGAAGCATGTGGGCAGTTTAATAGGCTGCAGTGGCTAGAGACGTGACATCCATACCAGGTCACATCACAGGTATGTTGACATGGTGCAGGGGTTGTACACAGCAGTCTGGCCAATGATAATGTTAGAGGCCACTTGATAGCATGAGGCCTCACTGTGTAGCAGTAATACCCTGTCACATTACAGGAACATGCTCACACTAATGGGGTCAACAACACTATAATGCACACCCCATAGTGTTGAGGTGAGGACCCTTGCCTATGTGGTCATCACCCTGACCGTACTGTGCACCCACACAATGCGACACAGGGAAAGAACATGTACAGGTAGCCAGTGTGGCTGGGACTGATGGCATCAACAGGGTAGTGGACTGCATCACCATGAGGGGTTAGGGATCCTGTGTGTTCTGTATGGTAGCATACACCCTCACTCCATGCACCAGACAGCCATACATACCTGTATACACACACATACACTGCAAATGTTGTACACATTTGGATAGCTGATGTGTGTGATACACACACCACACCTGCCTACGTCATGCTTTCCACACTGCAGTATGTACAGATCTCTACAACAGTGTACAGGGGTGTGTGACAATTGGGTTGTATTCCACACCATATGTGGCATATATGGTCAGACAAGCAAACACACATGGCAGTACTGTGAATGATACACTCGCTATATGATGATACGTCTGACAGACATGCAGCAGTATTGGCCGCATTATGTGTACCAACGCTACCTTCGGCAATTGTGCTGCTATATGCACACGGGAGGATGTAAGTGCTACAGGTGTCAAGTGACGTACTGTCAGTAACACCTGACCGCCGTGTAGGTGTTATGTCTCCACCATCAAGTAACGGTAACATAGCGTACTGTTTGCACATGTCATGGTTGGATGGTATGTGACACACCTGTGAGCTGTCCCTGGAAAACATCCATCTACACAGGTGCATCACCACTTTATGTACACACATCCATCCATACCTGCTGTACATCCTACCGTACTGTCAGTATGTCACCATATACAAGTGTCAATTATGGGGCTGCATTGCAGCTGCATGTTGTAGTTAGGCACAGATGAGTTACTTACATCAGCTACTGTACATGCATGGTAGCTGCATGCACACTACAGATTGTACATGTGTGTTGGTCCTACATGCCTGTCATGTAGCCATGTTTGTATGTATTGCAATTGGTGGACATGTGTGTTGACATACATAGCACATGGACTGTTGTATGATATGATGGGTGTCATGAGTAACTAGTACAGAGGGAATGTGTCCTCGGTCAACATTGCTACCTCATGTACTGTTAGCATTCAACAGCCATGGACCCACATTCCATTTGTGTGCGTATGATTGCTGTAGCCACTTGTCTGCACAGAGGACAGCAAAAGCTATGCTTTGTACATATGTGGTGTGTGTTTGGTCCATGCACATATCCACTGCAATTACATGTATGACATAGCTAAACGTGTTCGTTGGTGTACAGCGACAGTCATCTGTCACAGCTGTGTAAGACCCAGGGCCCCTGGTATGTGTAGAGTTGACCTGGTTATGTACAGTGGTATCATTGCAATGCATAACACATGATGGAACCCTGTCGGTACATGTGTAGTCTGCACAGTTGCTGTAGACCTATGTACAGTCCACTGGTCATGAGTCACACGGTGTTGTGTTAATGTATGGCTGTGTATTGCTGGTCCAATGACATGGTGATGTGTGACGGCTACATTGTAGATTGTGGTGTGTACCTCTGTGATCTACACCTGAGACAACTGTGATAGCTCCTGAGTGTGTACTGGTCAATACATGTGAGTGGCCTTCATGTACGTGGGGACAGTAATACCATACTGTGCCCTTCTGTGTTTAGAATCTGTGTGCATGCAAGACGGCCCTTTGCAACTGCTAAGTGTGTGAGCATGCCCAGTATGCCATTGTGTAGCTGGACACACAGTACATTCCAAACTGTGCCCTTCCGTGATTAGAATCCGTGTGCATGCAAGACGGCCCTTTGCAACCACTAAGTGTGTGAGCATGCCCAGTACGCCGTTGTGTAGCTGGACACACAGTACAATCCAAACTGTACACTTCCATGATTAGAATCTGTATGCATGCAAGACGGCCCTTTGCAACTGCTAAGTGTGTGAGCATGCCCAGTACGCCGTTGTGTAGCTGGACACACAGTACATTCCAAACTGCGCACTTCTGTGATTAGAATCCATGTGCATGCCAGACGGCCCTTTGCAACTGCTAAGTGTGTGAGCATGCCCAGTACGCCATTGTGTAGATGGACACACAGTACATTCCAAACTGTGCCCTTCCGTTAGAATCCGTGTGCATGCAAGACGGCCCTTTGCAATTGCTAAGTGTGTGAGCATGCCCAGTACGCCATTGTGTAGATGGACACACAGTACATTCCAAACAGATGTGTGATACTAAGTGTGTGGGCATGGCCATTGACATCCTGTATAGTGATGGTGGTCATCCAGGCAACAGATGTCCATTTTCAATGTCACAATGGATGTCTACATTGAACACACTGGTTGCTGTCTTGAAGGGTGTACTGTCTGTGGCGCGTCCAGTATCTATGTAGTGTTGTTGTAGTGCTCCGTAGATATTTGGTTACCCCGATCACACCACTGCCGTGTGTTTGTCTATGTCTAACTTGGGACAGTAATATGCTTTCAGACTGCTCACTCTCTATACATTCCCTATCGGCGTCCTTGCCTTTGCAGATGATGTTACCCACCTAGAAGTATGCCTCTGGGAGTGCTGTGCTCAGTAATCTCGGTAGCGCATTCTGTAAATGCATCATGCTGTAGTGTGTTAGGGTAGTTAGGTGTATGTTCGACTCCCAGCCCTGCCAAGTGTGTGTGTGTGTGTGTGTGTGTGTGTGTGTGTGTGTGTGTGTGTTTGCGTGCATGCTCCAGTCCGCCTGGGGACGCAGTCTTGCTTTTAGATGCCGCACACCACAGCAGTTTGCTACCAACGTCTTTGCCTTTGTGGATGATGACACGCACCTAGATGACTGCCTGTGGGACTGCTGTGCTTAGTAATCTCGGTAGCACGTTCTGTAAATGCGTCATGCTGTAGTGTGTTAGGGTAGTTAGGTGTATGTTCGACTCCCAGCCCTGCTAAGTGTGTGTGTGTGTGTGTGTGTGTGTGTGTGTGTGTGTGTGTGTGTGTGTGTGTGTGTGTTTGCGTGCATGCTCCCATCCGCCTAGGGATGCAGTCTTGCTTTTAGACGCTGCACACCACAGCAGTTTGCTACCAACATCTTTGCCTTTGTGGATGATGACACGCACCTAGATGACTGCCTCTGGGACTGCTGTGCTTAGTAATCTCAGTAGCGCATTCTGTAAATGCGTCATGCTGTAGTGTGTTAGGGTAGTTAGGTGTATGTTCGACTCCCAGCCCTGCCAAGTGTGTGTGTGTGTGTGTGTGTGTGTGTGTGTGTGTGTGTGTGTTTCCAGCTGCATGAAAACAGTACATTGCTTTTACAGTATTCACTCTCCATAACATCCGTGCAGCATCTTTGCCTTTGATGCTGCTGTCTGCAGGCTAGACGTGTGCCTGTGTGAATCATGTGATCCACTGATCACGGTAGCGCATTTTGTAACTGCGTGATGCTGTCATGTGGTACAGTGCTTACGTTTATGTTCTGCTCCCAACCCTGCCACGTGTGTGTGTGTGTGTGTGTGTGTGTGTGTATGTATCTACATATATATATATATATATATATATATATATATATATATATGTATGTATATGGCGATATATATATATATATATATATATGTGTATATAGATATGTATATATATATATATATATATAGATAGATATATATATATATATATATATATATATATATTGAATGTATATTGTATATAGATATGTATATTGGGATTATCACTCTTGACTCTGCTGCATTGTCTGTACGTGAGCACCATGGATGTATGTACATCTGCTATGGCTCTGTGATAGTGCACATACTGTGTGCTGTAGTAATCATGGGTTATACATGTGTAGAGACCAGTTATTGTGTTGCTGGGTATTAAACGGGCATTGGAAACAATGTTAGTGCAGCACCTTTGACTGGTCGTATGCAGATCTCGGCAACAGTCAGCAGTGGTTATTACATTGGAGTGTGAGTATGGCTCATATCCATCTGTAGTAACTGTCAATTCTATGCACCTCAGGTTAACATTACAGACACACGTTTATCCACAGGTTGTGGTACAGATCCCAGGACTGTATGTGTAGACATTGACAGGTGCAGGACTGAGTTGTGTTGGATGTATGGAGGGGTGTCCATGGCCAGTAATGGGGATCTCTACAGCCTGGCAGGTACGGTCTGTGACTGTCCCACAACCTCCTGTATATGGCTGACACATGCTGTACCTGTGTATATGCAGACACACACACTTACCACAAACAGCTACGGCTATCACATACACACACCCATTGCACCACCATTGGGCCATGCAATAACCGTTGTCCCTCACACACACACACCTACATGTACATTGGACGGCTCTATGACAGCTCTGGACATGTTAACACCACACCCTGTGCATATGATGTCACCTGTGCCACCACCTGTGATGTGTAACATTGATGCAGGATCTGACTAACCTGGTGCTGCTGCACACGGTGGCTTTATTCCACTGTATTGATGTTAGCATGCTGTTAACACACAGTGTGTTACTTCCAGGTGTACTTCAGCAGGCATGATGCATTGCAGCTATGACCATCACTGTAGCATAGTTTACAACACTGTTACTTTTGATGATGTAGCCTCCATCCATGTGCCATTTCACTGATGTGTGTAGTATTGGCAGCATGTGCGTCTGTGTGTGCAGTATGTGTGTGATGTGTGTAGTACACATGTATACATGCTTACAAACGCATACACAACATTACACGGGCTTCACCATTCGTACACTAGCTTACTCATTCTGCCAACCGCGCACACAGGCTAACACGCACACATAAATACTTACTCGGGCTTACTGGCGCACATGGGCGCAGACACACTGTGGGCAGGTTTGCAGGTCACATCGGTGGTATCCATGGCGTACGCCATCAGTCTCCACACGTTCCCTAGGATAGCTCATGACACGTCTCTTCCACTGAGTACTGACAACACACATGTGACACTGCTCCGGTGAGGTTACAGTGTTTTGTACATACACACTCATGTTGTCACCTATCTTCTACTCTAATAGTCCCCTTAACCTACACTACATGGTAGAGGCTTGGCCCATATGGCATGACATGTTGTGATTCACTATCCTCAGCCTCACTTGCCTCACACTGTCTACAAATGCTTCGTTACATCTCTGACAGAGCGCTTCCACATATAAGTACCAGTACGCAGTAGCCATGTTGTCTCCAGCTTGCCATTCATCTGCATGGCATACTAACATCTAACTAAACCTACATTTTGCATGTATATTATCCATATGTCTTGTTTTGAAGCACAGCGTGTTCTCGTGGCACTGCGCTATGCTTCCACACCAGGGATCGGGGGAGGACAACTACTGGTTCATTGATATCCAATGGACAAAGCCACCACTGGCCCTGGACTTGGACATTGGCATGCTTCTTTGACTGTATTCATACTGTATTTGCAGCTGTCATTGCTCTGTTTAGCAATGTGCAAAACGTTAGTCGCATAACATCCGGGTACATTTCTGCACATAACTCTGCTGTTGCACGGACAGCTTACTGTTTCATGTATCGAGTAATTAGACATTACATCATTTGCATAGCTTACACATACAAATGGGGTATGTTCCAAATCTCAACATTGTCCGTGCAATGTTCGTGTTATGGGCGGTCTTGCATGCCCCTGCAGGTGTTTGCTGAATAGCCTGGCAGTCATCTTTCCTTGCTGTACTCTCACTCAATCCATACATGCCGGAGGCTTCATGTATCATGGCCTAGGCTTTGCTGTGTGCTATGTCTATTTGTGGTGTATGCATGGCTGTGAGTATGTCCCACTGTCATCATTGGTAAAGGTGAAACCCTATAGGTACTTCCTGTAGACTACTGTGTCATTTGACATGTCAGCACATACCTGCGGATGAACTTCCTACTGCAGTGCTTTTCATATCTTCTGAGTAATCTTGCAGTCGATAATGCTGTTTCCTCAGACATGTATCTGTGTCAGATCATACCTATCAACCTCCTAGTGCAAAACATCTGTACAAAGCCTAACATGATGGGGGGACAGATAGGGGCAGATTCTACATATTGCTCTTACAAACGTAGATAGTTGACAGTATTATAGGTTTTGCATTAGTATGACCTTTCTGAGGGATTTGGGGTCTTAAACACATATGTTTATCATTGTTTAATGATGTCAGTTCTCAGGTATTTTGTCAGACAGGTACAGATTGTGAGAGGAACACACCACACATATGAGGCATACATCTGCACATTCGTACAGTTGCGAGGTATGTTTCTGATATTGGACATCAATTTCCTTAAACCAATACACACAATACATGGCGCCATCACAGGCCAGTTACCATTCCTATTGCAGGACACACCCAACCCCTGGGTTATATTCCTCACACAGGCCAACAGGTGCTTATCCACACTAATTATTCCATCATGTACCTTATGTGTACGCCGGTATGTGCGCTTTCCATCAGTGGCAGAGCTCATGTACGAGTATGGGGGACTGGACACTGTATCGGTGACACTGCATGACACCCTGAGGGACACATGTCTTTTGAGTCTATTAACCTTGCACATTGACTTTCACAGGCCATTTGTGGACAAACATGCTTATGACTTGTACATGTTTTGTCATTTGTCCTGATGTCTTTCTTCTCACCTGTCCACCTAGTATCACTAGTTCTGTACATTTCATTAGGACGGGTTACCTTCATACCTCTCACCTGTACACATTATGGGTATATGCCCTGGGGTTTGACCTATGATTCTGTTACATTTGTCATGATAATGTGCCTTTCTGGTAGATTGCTGGCAAGCCATGACGGACTGTGCGGTTAGGTAATCATGACTGACATTTCTATTTCATGATTACTAACTCTCATAACATTCGTATTCCTGACTACGCAATTATTCTATCAATGGTCTGACTTTGTCTGAGGTATATTTAATATAGTCCCTATTTGTCTGTCGTGTACTATGCCTTAGTCCAGCTGTCTTATTCTGGCATTCTGGCAGGTATGGTTACCATCTTGGTCGTACGCGTGTCCATCCATGATAATTGCCTACATGACACTGATATAGGTCCCTACGTCTTGCCCCAATGGTTTACACAATGTCCAGTAGATGGGTTGCACCTTTTTGGAGAATGTAGGCGTGTGCTATACCCACAAAGGTATATTGATCACTCCCATGGGGAGTACCTAATAGATCTGTGCCAACCAACACCTTGGCCCAATTCTGCATACCCATGATTCCCATACCTGACACACCTCCACAGTACCCATTAAACATGTTTAATGTGAGCAATAATAAAGTGTGAGGACACTTCTGAGCACTCCCCACTCTGCGGATATCAGCTCGTATGTCATACATTCAATCAACCCATGTGTTATTACCCTTGCACCTGCTACTGTTGCATGTACACCTATATTGTAGTTGCAGGTGTGACTTCTTTTGCATCAATGACGGTTGGCACTTCATACAGGATCAGTTTTTGGGGTCCTGCAAAGGACACCTATATTCATGTTTAACGTGTAGAACTTGCAGGCCCTGTCACACTGGTACTTTCCTGGCAATGGTTTGGAAACCATCGGTGTATTCTCCTTTCATGCATGTCTGTCTGTCTATCCATATTAGCTATACCATGACCTATTTATATACATGTGTTATATGTACAGGGACATATGTTTGTTGTGTATATATCTATTCATGTATCGTGTGTGTATAGATTTATATATGTACATATATACATATGTCTGTACATTCCTCATCTCGTAATTTGCTTTGGATTATGTCTGTGGATATATGCGTATATATATCTCCATATCATACCTTTCAACTGTACAGATTTCTGCTGCATGTACAGCTGTTTGCCTCTTATCTTTGGTCCATTTTTCATAACCTTGTGTCTATCTGGCAAGTTAGTGGCATATCATTAAAGACTGACGTTGGCAAATAATGACAAACATTTCAGGTTACGACTTCATACCCTTTAGAGAATCCATGCTAGTGACACACCTGTTATTCTATCAACTTTCTATGTTTGTTAGGGCAATATCTGGGGATTGTCCCTATTTGTACCACTTGTTGTCATGGCTTTGTCCGGTTTCATACTTTACGGGTTTAACAGGTATGAGCCATGTACATAGAACGTGGGGAAAACACCATTCATTTTCTATTCTGTGAGCAGATTACACACGCGCAGGCGCACTTGCATATCCTTATTGTGGGTTACATGTGCTTCATAGATAATTGTGCTTCCATGAACTTTCATAATTCTGACCGTAACAGTTACATATCTGTATTCCAGTTTATAGACTACTGCGAAACACACGTTCACCTTTACGTATTTAAATGTGTGTACTGCACGAACGCTTTCATTACACTTTCAGGTTATATGTGCAGTGGTCGTAGGTCAACCGGGACTTCATTCACGTTGGCCGGATACCGGAACCGCTATTCTATTTGTGTTCTCCCTCATTGATATGCATACCCATAGTACTTAGCTACATCAACATATGCCTCAACGCTTCACCTACGACACAGGCATCCATTCTCCTGCTGGGAAAAAGGCAGTACTACATATTACACATTCCCTATTGCTTACTGCTGTGGACTCCGGCTGCATTTTTAATAACTCTGATATGCAGAACACCAAGGCATATAGTCCAGCCACATACTGGTCTTTGATTGTCAGGGTGTTCATGTAATGATCTGGGTTTAGGCTTGTCCACCTGGTGAATGGAACTTCCCTGCCGA
This sequence comes from Protopterus annectens, assembly GCF_019279795.1. NCBI lineage: Eukaryota > Metazoa > Chordata > Ceratodontiformes > Protopteridae > Protopterus > Protopterus annectens. The sequence goes on from NC_056726.1 coordinate 1,423,907,112, forward strand.
GGTCAAATGTCAGACAAAGCATATGGACAGGGATTATCTCCCTATTTTGAAGTTTTACCTGTGTTTATAGACACAGGTGTTTGGGCACCTGTCAGCAGCTTATTCTGTTGGCATTACACATTATGGGTGGGGTTGTTATAGTCCATACTCCACAATGAGGGGTGTTCCCATTCACATTTGACTATTACCTGTATACAGTCATATGGGGATTATTATTTCTGGACATGAAGTGACTACAGGTATGCAGTTGTGCATTGCACAAGTGTGAAGGGCTGTTCCTGTAAATATGTACAGAACATACCTCTCAACCTCTTAGAGCACCGAACCTGCGCAAAACCTACACGATGGGGGGACAATTAGGGACACATTTTAACGCTTGCTCTTACAAGCTTAGAACGTTGATAGAATGCTAAGTTTTGCATTAGCATGACTTTTGTGCAGGTTGTGGAGTCTTATACTCAGGATATTTCTCATTATTTAGTGACGTCAATCCTCAGCTATTTACCACACTGGTGCAGATTGTTGGAGGCACACACCAACACTATGGAGCGAACCTGTGGTCATTCTTAGAGTTGCCACCTTTTCGACTGCCCAAAGTGGGAAATGTTCTGTAGAGATGTCAGATTTTCCAGGACAAAACATACCTACAGCCATGCATAGTACTGAACTTTAACCTTTTTTGTACATATAATAGCTTATTCTAGTAACATTTGAATTGCTTATGCTACTTCACATAACATAATGAGGATTCATATATAAAATAACCGTTTTATGCGACTATTAAAGTAAATTAGGAAATAAACTCTCAGGACATTTGCTATGTGTTGATTTTTTTCACAGGACACAACTGCCTACAGAGGGATTGTTACTCGCAAAGTGGGACAGGTGGTGACCTTAGTCATTTTGCGAATATCCGGACAGTTGAGTGGTATGGCACATACCTCTGTAATACGCTGTTGTGTTCTGGCACAGCAGTAGCTCAGCATTAAAGACTGCAGTTGGAACATGCTGACAGACAGTTGGGTTTCAGACTTCATACTCCAGACATTAATGCCAATGTGCAAACTGTTATTCTATCAAATTTTATGTTTCTAAGAGATATGTTTACAGATTGTCCCTGATTTTGGACCTTTGTCTCACTTTTATTCACAGCTCTGTCCAGATATCTTGCTCACACAGGTTGACAGGTATGGTCAGTCACGACTGCACACAGTCAGTGTCCCACACACTTGATCAGGGTTGACCTGTTTAAGTAGTGTCTTACTCGCCCTCATGCCGTTTTCCACTTTGCAAATGTGTGCATTATATTCTCCCTCCTATTCGTGTCTGGACATGTGCATCACGGGAATGTATTTTATCCTGGGTGGTAGGTTATGCATGCCCACTTAGGGCTGGACAGTGTCATGGACCTCAACTGCATGTTTTGACTTGTGTCCAGATATCTACTGGATTGGACATCATGTCATCATACCCATTCTATTATTTACACAAGTTCGTCATCCCGTGAGGGATATCCCAAAAATTGGTCAAGACGAAAACAAGTTAGATAACGAAGATTTTTGTGGCTGCACAAAAACGTGCAGAGGGTTTTACCTGCAGGGGATACATGGTTTGCAATCCTGACACTGCCTAGGGTGACAATACCTACTACATATGCGTAGGGGTCACTGTGTGTATCTGTTTCTGCAACAAACCAGTGGACCAAGTACGGCTGGATTTGGTGGACGTTCTGGTATGGTGGCAGGTTGTGTGTTGTGGAGGGTATGCTCGGTAGGCTATTATGCATCTAGGTGTGTTGCGTTTGTTATGGCCAGTTCCATCAGGACCCATCTGTGGGTATGTGACGGTGCCGTATCTATACATTTGTCTCGCATATTTCCATATTCATATGTTTGTGAGATTGTGTTCTACACTATGGCCTGTCTGCTTGTCTTGCAGCTGTTTCTACATGGGGTTGTGTATCTTTCCACTTCACCTGCTGCCCCCTCATACACCTCTGGTTCACCTTTTCTGCATACGACACAAGTATCGCCTTTGAGGTATTTACCATTAAACACATACCCCTCACACGCAAATTACACACACCCCATAAAGCACTACTTTGGTTGTTGGCCCATGACACGGCCAGAGTTACACATTGACTACCCTACATGTGTCGGGTACCTTTATGGTTGTGTGGACTACCCTGCCATGTTTGCTTTCCATATGCTATACCTCACGCACATAGGTACATGCCCTTACTTCACTTTCATTACTTGGTTGGTGTATCCGGGTACTACCCGTTCGACTGTGTCACATACACGTTCGGATTATACAGCTGACTTCCGGATTTTGCCAGCCTGTTCTACTCATTGGTAGGATGGCACCTTTTCCTATGTCCAAGCTATTCCTTACACATGTCCGACTGTTGTGGACATTGCCTCCCCACAGTAAACGGTTGTGTTTCCACCTTTTCAATTGGCCACAGTGTCACATAGGTTTACCACCTGTCCCACTTTGCGAGTGGGACAGTCCCTCTTTGGGCAGTTGTGCCCTGACATGTAATTGTCAACATGGCAAATGTCCTGAGATTTTAGGACAAACATATTTCTTATATTTTATGTGATAGTTGCATTAAACAGTTAATTCTGTATCTGAAATACTGGACTGTTATGAGAAACAGAATAAGCAACTAAAATGCTACAGGAATACACTTTTCTGTAGGCAAAACAGTTATGTTCAGTCCTTTGTACTGGCCGTGGGTATGTGTCGGCCTGTACAGTCTAATGTCTGTACCAAACATGTCCAACTTTGGCCATTTGTAAGGGTGGCAACCCTACTATGACAGTTGCGGTGAACACAGCATATTTTACAGGCCGACACATACCCAAGGTCAGTTTGGCAGATAGAACTTACAATTCTTGCCTATATCTAAGCTTATTCGTGTAGCATTTCAGTATCTTATTCTGTTTGTTATGACATTTATGTATTATACGTCCAGTGAAATATGTTTAATGCAACTATTGCATGACGTCTACGGAGGAATTATGTCCTATATTCTCTGGACATTTGCCAGTATTACATGTTTGTGTCAGGACACATCTGCCCACAGAGGAACTGTCACTCGCAAAGTGGGACAGGTGGTAATCTTGGTCGACGGTACAGATCATACTGTTCCTTTCGGCCTACATGTGTCCGTGTTGTTATGGCTCGTTTATATGCTCCTTCTGTTTCATTTACATGCGTATGCTATTTCCTATCACATTTGGTATGTGAAATACGGACATACCTTTTGTATGTGACTATTACATGGCTTGTGGGATAAGATTCAGACATACGGTCACTACCTATATCTACATTTCTCCTCGTGTATTTTGTTATGGACACATCTGCACAGCTATGTTCCCTCCCTCAAATTATGGGTCAGCTGGTGACCCTCTCCGTTGGGCTGGACATACCTACTGGTGGTACGCTAACATCTGATACATTTCACTTCCACATGGTATAGCTATCAACACTACGTTGGACGACAGGCACACGGTTTTCCTGTCATTTGTTCATGGGTAGGGACTCGTTATTCCGTACAGTGCATTTGTGTTTGACTCTTTATTTTCTGTTCACAGGGACTCTGCTTTGCATATGTTTCAGTCTCCACGGACACTGATAGGTACGATTACTATTGCTGGCAGAATATAATATTCAGCAGTTTAGGTTGCTCCTTGAAAGCCAACATTGACATGCCTCCCTGCGCAACTTTGATATGCCCCTTGCCCTCCGCACGTTTCCTATGTACGTGACTGTGGCAGCTGCGCATCTTCATTAATATGCATATGGCATGTCTACTCCACATCTACGCTGCACGGCTGGCGCAAGCCTTACGCCAGACTTGCGCCGAGCTTCATGAATCCGAGGGCATGTTGTGCTTGAAGTATGTATATATATATATATATATATATATATATATATATATATATATATATATATATATATATATATATTTTTTTTTGTTATTTTTTATTTATTTATTTTTTTTTTTGGAATTTGGTAGGGCAAGTGCAACATGACCAGTGGATAAACTATTTGAGAGTTTGCAGAAAAGAAGCACAATCTTAATTTTATATACAGAGAAGGGACTGATAATGAGGTATAGCACTTCCAGTGAAGGCATTACGACACAGCTATAAAACACAATAAACTTTTGTTCAGATGTCATTATTTTACTGGGTAGTCATATTTTCTACAATGTGATTTTAAATGTTAATGTAAAACAGCTTAATTTCTCATTTTCTGTTGAGTTTTTTTAGAAATAAAACATTAATGATACTCAAAGAAAACAGATATGCCATCTTTTCTAAAAAATACATACGCACACACACACACACACACACACACACACACACACACACCTCTCTCTCTCTCTCTCTATATATATATATATATATATATATGTATATATAAAATAAATTTCCTATTTTATATATATATATATATATATATATATATATATATATATATATATATATATATGATAAATTTCCTATGTTTGCACGCACGCACGCACACAACACACACACATACACGCACACACACACACACACACACACACACACACACACACACACACACACACATATAAATATGTATGTGTGTGTGTATATGTAAAATAAATTTCCTATGTTTATGTGTTACTATGTGTGCATACATGAAGACAGACAGAACACATGCCACAAGTAATTATAGGCGGTAGAGTAAACTTGGCATTCAGCAACAACTTTCTTGACTTACTTTTAACCCAAAAGTCTGCAATGCTTTTACCTACGCAATAACATGAAAAGTACAGAATAAGAACATTAAAGAGACATTAACAATAATGCTGCAGTGACTTTTGTGCCCTGTAAAGTCTGCATAATATAATAGCTATTTTACTTTGTTGCACATTAAAACCTGGCTTCAGATGTCAGAGAAGAAGTCAGAAAATCAACATTTCCCATTTCTAAGTGACCGGTGTGTTTCATATATTGCAAGAAATTTGTGTTGTGTATTATATTTACTGCTTGGCTCAGATAATTGCTGACAAGAATTATTATTAAAACCAACTAGCTCATCTTTGTAATATCTAAAGGACTTATACTTATCTTGAAAGATGTTAGGAAACTATGTATTTAATTCTGATTACAAAACGTTCATGCTTACATACTTATTTTGTGCATACTGCAATCTACATATTGTACATTAATGCACTATCTTTACTTATTTGCAGTAATTGTTTACATTCCTATTTGTGACTGTGAACAAATTGCCGTCAGATCATATGACTTACCTATCAACTCAAGAAACAGAATGGATAAATATTTGCTGCAGAGTATCATTAAAGTAGTGTAACAGAGAAGAAAATATTAAACTAATGCAACATTTATCACTTCTTATGTACTAGTCACACAAAACGAGTCAGACTTACATTTTTATGATTCTGTTATCTCATTAAAATGTAAGTAACTGTGATACACCTTTAGTATAAATCACTTACCTGTGGTTCAATCATCCACGTTTTGTTCTTTGGGTGCTTTCCTTTACCCTTTCCCTTAAATATATATGCAGAGTACAAAGGTATTCTTCTGTCCCTGTCATATAGAGTGGCAAAGTACTGAGAAACAACTCCATTGTAATTATATGTTTGGCAAATCTGAGCTGTGTTTTCTCCTGTAAGGCCCATTGGCTCCTTTTGTCTGTAAAAGAACTTAGAGCATTCATGAGAAATAAACTCCTTGCCATTAGCAAGGACTTCTCCACTACCTGGTTCAAAAAAGATAACTGTTAAAGTTAGAGTGGTTAGCATACACTGCATGCTTACAACCAGTACGTCTATGCTGTACCTATGAAAGCAAACTACAAGTTTAAGTTGTCCAGTGATGAAGGAAGTAAAAGCTTCTCATTTCAGTTAGAGAATGTAATTATGCCTTTATAAAAGTGTGACCAAATCATTTGCATTTTTATTCTGTCACTTCAGTGAATGTCAGCAAATAGTTCTCTCAGAGGTGATGATTTCATTTTTTTTTGTTATAGATAACAGACTGTCATACCTTTCCTCTTTTCTGAGTTTCTTCCTTCACAAGTACAATATGTGATATTGACATTTGGTGTTTGAGAAAAATACATTGTTGACTCTCAGTTGTTGAATTCATCTAAAATTAGAAATAACATGTATTCACTTTAAAAAAGTGCATTATTTGCAAATGCTTAGGTATTTTAAGGAGTTATTAAGAAATTGTTGACATAAATTATATTTGTCAAATTACAGCAAAAGGGTAGGATCAGGAAGTAGCAGAGAGCTGTCAATCAATAGTGCCTAATATTTGTTACGAGCCAGAAAGCATTTTATATGGAAATATTCTTTAATATAACAATAAATCTTCAAGAAAAGGTAACTGTGATATTAAGGGTGGCAGCATTCATAGTTGATGCACGTACGCATAGCTGGAATTTGCACTGGTTGTACCTAAGTGAAGCAAATATGTGATTCTAAAACAGTAGCTGCACTTAGGAGCAGCAGGAGAGTGTATGCAAATGAGGCACTAATAATATGTAAATGAAGACTGCATGTGCGTTTGGCAATTATCTTATATAAATGAGGCACATTACCTGACTATGAAATTCATGTTCAATTTTTATTGGCATCAGCACCATATGCATAAGCCTCATAAAAAAATCCAAATGTTGCATTGTCTATCTACTTTGCAATTTGAGAAAATGCTTACTGTAGTTGTTAGCTTGGCTGTCTCCCATTGTGACACAAGCATCTTGGACAGTAGTCTGAACATAAAATGTTAAAATCAGTTATCCCCTCAACTTTCACATCATTTGTTTACAGTTGCTGCAGTGGTCTGACATTACTGGTGTTCACACCACCAGTAATGAGTCCAGTAGCATTCTTGTCAACATCAAGTGTGCAATGGTCCAGCTTTTGCCCCCATTAAATAAATAAAGTGAGGCTATACAAAGATTCTCTGTTACTAAAAATATATGGGCTAGTATATAAACACCTTTTAATGTGAAAAATAAGAATGTGTTCCTCTTTCTGACCTTCTACCATGACTTTTTTAATGCTCAAATGTTGAGAGGTATGCTTGACTCCATGTCATAGCTCTCTCTGCCTGCTTTGCCCCACCCCTTTGCTAAGGAGACATTTACCATCTTCCCTTAGAGGATCCATAAGGATGTGGCTCTCCTCCATGCTGAAGTTATCACTCCTGTGTCTTGTTCCCTTCTGATGTATCATATTGCGTCCTGCAATCATGTATTATGTCAGAAATGACAAAGATATCCTTGTATACTATTTGCAGCAAATCTAGCCAATGACTGGCACTGTCTTACAGAAGCAGGGAGATGATGTTAGAAATGCACCTTGCAGCAGTAATTCTGACTACTTGATATCCATACTGAGTGTTGCATTTGCTTCTGCTGTAGTAATTATATAAATAGATGTATACATTGGCTGTGAGAGTGTGGCAGTGAGGAATTTACTGTATGTACTTCTTTACTTCAAGTCACCTTATATTTTCCATTAATCCATCCTTTCCCCATCAATATTAACAATATTAAGCATTAACCCCATGCCGTATGTAGATAACGCTACAAAATGACACTTCATACATTCTCAATCACACCATTTCTACATAATGAAAATACCAATATGTTTCAGGTCTGAAAGTTAAATATGAGACTACTGCTCAACAGATGTTACTGAACTTAATGGCATACCCAGCCTGTTCCAAGTAATTTCTGACTATCCCTGCTGTTATCAAATTATTTTAGTTTATGCTTTTCTTGGACTACTTGAGGGGAGATCAGCTTGATGCAGGCTAAAATGGCAGTATGAGGACAAATTTCACAAGTCTGGACTAATTTAATGATTTCCTATGCAAATATGTCTCAGCTGCACTGAGATCTATGAACTGCACTGGTGTAGAGATGTAACTGTCTTATTGTATGTGAAAATACAGTCAGATAACCAAGGGTGATCTGCACTAATGGATAATGAGCTCATGAGCAAGCATAACTGCCAAGCACATCTCAAAAACTTTCCAGTGTATTATACTATTCACATGGTAGTTATGTATTTATGTCAGTACTAATGACTTACAGACTAGACCCTATACCCTACCTGATGTATATAAGAATAAATAATACTGAAATGATGTAATACCAGAAAAGTGGATGTGCAACCCCTGTTAAAGTCTTGCATGTATTAATGACTAATTATCATATTAATAAAACTGTGATATGACCACAGAAAAGGAAAACTAATATATTACATGTGTATATGTGTATCCATTTCAGAAACTCAAGTTTTCAGAAACTCGAAATTCATATTGTCAAGACCATATGATTGAGCTTCCAAAATCTTAAACTAAAGAAAATGGCAAAAATCTACCCTTATTCTACATTATTGCGGGGGCAAGCCCCCTTTGTTCCCTGCACCCCCTGCATATTATATATATCAACCCCTAGATCTCATTACAGTGGGGAAAAGGGTACATTCCCCAATCCTCACTATATGAAGATCTTCATTCAAAAGTTTTGAGTTTTCAGAAACTTGGTCCTGTGGTCTCATCCATATCAGTTTCAAGCTTCTGAAAACCCAAGCTTCTGAAGGGGACTCATATATGTATATTATATATGTGTATGTAAAGAAACTCACAGTCATAATAACACAACATATGTGTGTTTATATATATATATATATATATATCTATATATATATATACAGATATATATATATATATATATATATATATATATAGCTATATACAGAAACAAACACACACACACACACACACACACACACACACACACACACACACACACACACACACCACACACACATTATATATATATATATATATATATATATATATTTATATATATATATATATATATATCTATATGGGTCCCTATGAGTTGATCGACAACTCAAACCATCGACAGTGACTTCACCGACAAGTCAAATGACCGACATCGAAAACACGTTTACCAGGTAACGGATGCAAATTCGCTACTCATGCCTACCATGGTTGCATGACACTGCCACACTTACTAAACCATGGTAGGCATGAGTAGCGAATTTGCATCTGTTACCTGGTAAATGTCCGTGTTTTGTGATGTCGGTCATTTGACTTGTCGGTGAAGTCACTGTCGATGGTTTGAGTTGTTGATCAACTCATAGGGACCCATATATATATATATATATATATATATATATATATGGTTCTGGGTCATAACATCGACAACCAGAACATCGACACCGACTTCACTGATGCGAAAACACCGACACAGAAATCATCGACACTACAAACCACAGACATTTAACAGGTAAGGGGTTTCACTTTCGCTAATCATGCCTACCATAAGGACTAAGTAATACAATTATCATAACACTGCCACACTTCCTGAAACATGGTAGGCATGATTAGCGAAATGTAACCCCTTTCCTGTTAAATGTCCATGATTTGTAGTGTCGATGATTTCTGTGTCGGTGTTTTCGCGTCGGTGAAGTCGGTGTCGATGTTCTGGATGTCGATGTTATGACCCAGAACCATATATATATATATATATATGAATATGCATTTATTTAGTCACATAAACAAGCAGTTTAAAATATGTATGCTGTGGTACACCACTGAAAGATGTTTTTATTTAGCTACCCAATCAAACTGTGGGCCTATATCATATGTTCAAAGACCGAAAACGTTGACTCACCTTTAGTTGACATGGAAATGTCGAAGCTGCAGTTCATCGAACTGCCAAATCATCGATTTCTTCCCAAGGGAAAGAAATCGGTTGGTCGTTCCATTACATCTGCCCTTTCCCCAACTGTACTGCGATCTCAGAGTTAGAATATTTAGTTAAGGGGGGTGGGGGCACAGACCCCATGTTGGGAGGGGGTGGGGTGAAGCCCCCCATTTAAAAGTGTTTATTGTTTTCTGGTGTTCATTGTTGGCCTACAGATTTCTTTCCCTTGGAAATAAATCAGTGATTTGGCCATTCAATGTACTGCAGGTTCGAGATTTTCCTGTCGACTAAAGATCAGTCGACATTTTTAATCTTCAATTATATAATATAGACCCCAAACTGTGGTACTTGAAAAAATAATGGAACTGCATGTGAGTCCTGTTTAGTACTCAAAACCTTTACACTACTGTCACTTCCATATGTACTACCCTTATGTGGGTGTATAGACCAGTAATACCGCTGTTACCCCTCAGAGAGTGTGCTTTATACCCTCTAATTCCTGCATAAGGCTTACATACCTCACTCTTATTCTAGAACTTCACAATGATGGCTTCTGTTAAAGTTCAGGGCCAAGCTCCAAGCTGATCTGATAAGGAGACCAAAGTGTTACCTGCTACTGAAGCTGGTAGCTACCAGCTCAGAATGGAAGAAAAACTGACATCTGGCAAGAGTTGGAGGATGACTTGTTATTTCTGAAAGTTATCCCCAGCTCAACACAAAATGCTGCCACAGGTACGACCACCTGCAGAGGCAGGCAAGGGACCATCTTGCAGGGTATCTTTCAGAGATCTAAGAGGTATAAGACAGAAGGGCAGAGTTTTATAGTAATCACTCTTTCTTTATTTCTTATACAACAGGTTAATATGTGTATATGTATGTATGTATCTATCTAGTGGTATATGTGTTTATGCATATGGGTTTATATGACCGGACCCAACTTATTATGGTTTCATCAAGGGCATGGCATGCCTACAATGCCTGGTGGACATCTTTGTAAAGGTCCTAAAAGCAATGGATGAGGGCAAAATGGTTTACACTGCCTGTCTTGACCCGACCAAGTCATTTGACACAATACCTTACTCGGACATTGTTGACAAATGTAAGGTTGGTATATGTTACCTGGTAGACAGTAAACTGGCTCACAGACAGTACCCAGGAAGTTAGAACTGGGGAGTCCACCTCTACAATGAGAGCAATCACCAGCAGAATCCCTCATGGATCAGTTCTGGGACTGCTCCTTTTTAGCAATTACTTCTGTGAAGTCAAGGCCAACGTCAAGGGCCACTGGCTGAACAAATTTACAGATAATTGCAAATTTGGAGCAGTCATAGAATGCCCCCACCAACAATAAGAAGAAGGTCTGATGCAGACTAATAAATGGTGTCAGAACCATGGAATAAAACTAAATGTCAAGAAATGCACAACAGTATCCTTTGGGAAGTCAGACACCCCTGGTAACTATCATATTGGCAACTCAACCCTAACAGTTGATCCAGTAATCAGTAACTTAGGGCACACATAGACAGTAATCCAGCCTTTAATCATCATGTCTCTATGATAGTGAGAAAATCATTCTATGTTGTGCAATTTATAAATAACAATATGGCATCTAGGTCCGAGAAAGCCATTCTTCCAATGTATTCAGCATTCATCAGCATTCATCAGACATCTCACTGAGTACAATGACCTCTTTGTTGTGTACCTAACCAGGCATATGCAACAACTGGAGCACCCACAGAGGTTCCTCACTAAAAGAATACAGGGTGTAAATAATATGTCCTATCAAGACTGGCTTTAAGCTGTATTCCTGTATTCTCTTTCCTACAGTCTGTCAAAGGGAGATCCATGCCTGGCAAACAGGGCATTTTCAGACCCCACTCTAATGGACCTCCTGCATATCCACAAAGCAAACAGCAGCAGAAAAGTGCCCTCTATGGCCCCTGCATAGGCTAACTTAGTAAACACAGCTTGCTTTGTAATAGTTTTCAAACATTTAAGTTTATTGTGCTGCAACAAACTTGATTCCCTTTTATTCCCTCAAATTTTTTTTATTTTTCAAATACAGTTGAATAAATTCCATAGTATTTGTATATAACATCTTAATAACTACATACACTATTTACATCAGCCTGACACTATAACAGAGCTCAATATGTACAATTACTTTATAGGTATAACAATCCAGTTATCAGAGTGTATCTGTTTACTTATTGTAAAGTGTCAATCAATGATAAAACTTTTTCCATGGATTGTTGATAAATGGCTTAGGATGAATCTTTAATTCTTTAATTTTAATTTCCAACAATGCTGTGGTCTTCAGTAGGCCGTAGAAGTCTTCCAAGGTAGGCATTGTGCTTGGATTCCCTCTTCTTGTTATACACTTCCTTGAGATTGCAAGTGTTGTCCATACTAGATACATATTTGACTCATTCAAATGAGGACCTTCATACACATTTAATAATACTAGAGCTTTAGATAAGTTAAAATGATGATTCATTAAATAAATCTTGTAAAAAGTTTTTAATACCATTTCAAAATGGTTTAATTTTAACACAGTCGAAAAAAATGTGATTCCAATCCACATTGTGTATTTGCTCACACCTCCAACATATTCCCTTTGTGGAAGAATTAATTTTAATAAATTTATCTGGAGTTAAGAATGCTCTGTGCAAGTATTTCTAATTAAAAACTTTCCAGTATTGTGTAAAGGATGCATGTTTTATTGATAATAAAATATCTGATTAAATTTTTTCAGTTAGCTGTAATGAGTGCCCTTTTGTTATATAATTCCAATATGAGGATTTAGGTGTTGTTTTATAATTTATCAATATCTGGAAAATTTTGAAATACTATTTCCCTTGTTATAATCATTATATATGATTTTATATATGAATTTCATAAGTTTAGGTATTTCTTTAAATGAAGAATTACTAATTATTCTGCATAAATCTTGCGAACACATCAGAATCCTTTGCATAGTTAACCAATCTTATAGGTTCATAGGTAGGTACTAGGTTATCTGCCTGAGGGCATTTATAAGCCTAGCCAGAGTGTGTCAGCTTTTCCCACCCCATTGATTAACTAACTGAGCCTCTGTATCTGTATCTGAGCAAGTGTTGGACTGTAGGATGCTTTTTAAGTGCTTAGGTTGAGAGTAAGACTAATTTCAAGGGAAAAACTGAAGAGGAGACTTGGTGGAGCCAGGAATAATTTAGTCCTAGCTAACTGGCACTGCCCAGACGTGCAAAACCGTGTGAATGTGGTTTTTACAGCAGGGAAATGAAAGAGATAGAAATTAGCCCAAAATGGCCTATAAACTACTAACTTCTGTGCTTGTGGAATTTTGCATGTTGTCTCTATTGTTTTCATATCCAGAACTTTTAGTTCTTTGATATATTGAAACCAACAAACGAATCCTTTCTGTTCCCAGGAATTAATCTCTGTACATTTTATGTGGATAGCTCTTTGTAACTATGAATGGGGTTAAAAGATCAAACCAGATTTTTAAATCTATATTTGCATTAATAATTTTCCTAAATGAGTCAATGTAATAATTAATCATACAAGTTTTAATGGGCTTAGTTATGTTATACTGCATACTAATACATATGTGCCATGGCAAATTGTTTTTCTCTATTTGAATGTTTTTTTTTTCTAAATCAAATTCATTTGTTGATATTACATTTAGTAATTCTTTCCAATTTGCAGAATAATTTGGACTTATCCAATTTGAGATTGTTTTAAATATTGATATTTTATATATGTTTCTATATCAGGAAAGTTTAATCCTCCCTGTTTTCATGGTCTGATATGAGGTATTAAAGCTATTCTGTTTCTTTTGGGAAACCATAAAAATTTTATTAGGCATGGGTTTATTTCTTTGAGTATATTCCTTTCTGGTAACAGTTGTATTGCCAAAGTTATGTATAGAATCTTCGGTAGTAAAATCATTTTTATTAACTGTAGTCTGTCTTCAATTGTTAATATTATTTTGTTCCACTTTTCTACAGAGATTTTAATTGTATTGATGATATTATTGTAGTTTTGTGAGACTAATTCATTATTATCCTTGCATAACTCAATTCCTAGATAATTTAAGTTAGATTCTTGTTGCTCTATAATGTGATTCCCCTTCATCTGCAATTCTTTTTTTTATTTAAAAAATAATATTTTGATTCTGATTTATTGAAATGGAGTCCTGAAGTTCTGTAAAATGTGTCAATTAAAATATCTAATTCTTCTAATGTCTATTTTGTATTGGATAATGTTAATAATATGTCATCAGCAAAGGGCATTCATTTAGAACTGTAAACATCTACTCCTTTGATTTTTGTATTGTTAAGTAATGAATCTGCCAATATTTCAATAGCCAGAGGAAATAGAATCGGTGATGTGGGACATCCTTGTTTAGTACCCTTTGTAATATGTGTAGAGTCAGAGGTGAAAGGACCTAGTTTAACATATGCTAAATTATTTGTATACATATTCTTTAGAAGATGAACAAAGGAAGGAGGAAATTCAAATAACACCAGCATTTTTAATAAATAGTCCCAATTTAGGGAATCAAAGGCTTTCTCTATATCTAAGCCAAATATGAGTTTCTTTATTTTCTTTATTAACACAATCTATAAGAGAAATTATCCTTTTAATATTGTCATCTGTGTGTCTATGATATATACATCCAGTTTGATGATTATTTATTGTTTTGGATAGTGGTATTTTCATTCTGTTAGTTAATATTGTTATAACTATCTTATAGTTACTATTTAATAATGATATAGGTCAATATGAGGTAAAGAGATTTGCAGATTTGTTTTCCTTTTGGATTGGTGTGATCCAAGAGGATGGTATTAAAGCTTGTGACTGAATTTCTAATATAGTTTTATAAAAGAGAGATAGTATCTTTGAAGGAAAAAGTTTATATATTTCCATAATTATGCCATCTATACCTGGAGCTTTATTATTTTTACCCTATTTTATTGTATCTGCAATTTCTTTGTAGGATATGGGTGCTTGCAGATCTAGTTTTAATTTTTCTGGTATTTTTTTATATTAGAACATTTTTCATCTAAATTTAATTGATCGATGTGTATATTTTCTTTTTGGAAATGTTCCATATAATGATTTTTATAGGCATCAAGAATGTCATCTATATCTGAGGGATTTTCCCCTTTCTTTTTATGAAAGATACTTTTAATGTTATTAGCCTTTGATTGTATTTTGATTCTTGGGGATAAAATATGTAGATATTTGGGAGAAGTGGCCAAGGTATTCATTTTTAGTTTTTCTAAAGCTAAACTAATTTTATGTGTTAGAATTTCATTTTATTTATTGTTTAATACTTTTAATTTATTTTTCATCTCCAAATGCTTTTAATTTTTTCAGCTTTTACTGACAAAAGTTTGGATTGTATATCTAATAATTCAGGATCCCAGTCTCTGATTTTATTTTTATACCAAGTTAGGGTTTCACCATATATGTAAGCTTTTAATGAGTCCCATATCATTATTTTATTTATCTCTGTGGTGTAATTAATATCTAAGAAGAACTGTAATTCAGATAATAACCATGGATTGAACTCTTTAATTTTAGTTATATATGCTGGAATTCTGGAGTTAAAGATTAATGGTTTGTACCGATTTTGAAGTTTTAGTATCAATGAATTGTGGTCTGAAAAGGGACAGGGAGTGACTGAGAAATTAATGATTTTAGAGTGTAAGTCATGGGCAGCAAATATATTGTCTATTCTAGTTTGGTTACCAAATATGTGATCTCGATGGGAAAACAACAAAGATTTATCTTCTTTAAATCTGAAAGTATCTACAAGATGAAATGATTCTACCCACTTGTTTAAAGATTTTTATACAACAGATGTACACCGTGGTCTTATTTGTAGTTTAAGAGATATCAAATATACAGTTAAAATCTCCTCCTAATATTAAGTTGCCTTTATAATTATTGGAAATGAAATCCAAGTGTTTTTTAACAGTTCCTGATCCAATTCCTGGGAACCAGTATAGAATGGCTAGGGTTCATATTCTGTTATTATATTCAACTATTAATAATGTCATAAGGCCTTCTTTGTCTTCACACTTATAAATGATTTCTGGGTTAATCACATTTGTTTTCCATAAAATTGTTACCCCTTTTGTTTTTGTCTTATAAGTGGATTGTGCCAATATCATATATTCCTTAGGATTCCATTTGTAATTGTCATTTGTTTTGAAATGAGTTTATTGGAGGAAGACAATTTGTGCTTTGTTCAGTTTTAAATATTTTAGTAGATTTGATCTCTTGCTATGATTGTTTAAGCTATTGGTATTTAAAGATAATAAAGTTAAATCCATCTTAGGTTATTTAGACTATGTATTTTTTGTTTTATTGAGGCTATTAAACATTTTCCTCTGATAAGTATAAAGTATATGTTTGAGATTTTAAAGGAAATTATTAGTTTTATACTTTGAGTGTTTAACAGTAAAGTAATGTTTTGATCAGGCATACTAAAAATGTTTTTGTGAAATAATAAATTTAAACTAATAAATGTTAACAAAACTAATATCTGCATTAGCCATGTAATGAAAATCATTCCTAATCTGATGGATAAACCTAAGTCCATCAAATTATCACTCATACCTTGACAATCCAGAACATCTGAGCTCCATAAATTGAATTATAATATGGAGAATATCTGTAATAGGAATAAGCAATATTTATGTTATTTTGAACAGATATAGTACTACTGAAGATTAGACAGAATTCTAATATAATATAAATGTCTACTTATATATAAGCAATTAATATATACATGAAAGATACATGACAAGCAATTCAACCATAGTAAAGTGGGATGTATCATATATAAAACTTCAGTCAAAGATTATAGCACACAGTTATTTAACATATTCACCCTTATTGATTAAGTCTTTCAAAACGTATTACTTAATATAAATAGATGGTAATAATATTTATACCTAATGTTTATAATACAATGTATTTTACTAGATATATTAGAAGTTATATTTCATTGTTTGTCAGCATTTAAGTAATCACTTTGTTGCTAACTTACTTAAAGCATCAGGTTTGTTTGATGTAAACATTGACGAAAGTTAGTGCATTTTAATTATCAGTACTTCCCTCTTCCTCCCATTTCCTACATATAAGGATTTCCATATCTGTCATTTCTTATTATAAAATGAGTGAAATTATAGGTTAAAAACAACAAATTCACTTAGTGTGATGAATGATTACAAGTTCACTTTCCATATTCATAAATTGCCATTTTATGGCATATACTGAAAGTTTTTAGATTTAAATGGCAATATTCTAACTTGTATAATCAGCAAAGGTTAAACTGAGTGATTATTGTCAATTTAATTCTATTTGTTCAGAATTTGATTATTACATTCTGTGACATTCCTAGTTCAGGCTTGTATTGTTTCCCTTGAACAACTTTGTCAGTTTGATATCATATATAAAACACTAGTTACCTTGGTAACAGCTTAAGTATTATGTATGGTCAAGAGGTATTACAAAACCGCAATTCAAGTTAAAGCAATTATATGACTTGTTATGCACATTTACTTATATTAGAAAATCATCATGCTTCCTCTTGATGTTCAACATAGTGTATGTCATTTATGACAAGTTAAAACAGTAGTGTTATTATGCAAAAGCCCATGTTATTAAAGTGTGTCTATTGTAAATTTAATAATATTTGTTCAGAATATGATTGTTACATTCTGTGACATTTCAAGTTCAGGCTTCTATTGTTTCTCTTGAACAACTTTGTCAGTTTGATGTCATGTATAAAACGTTAGGTACCTTGGTAACCACTTAAGTATTATATATGGTCAAGATGGGTTACAAAAACTACAATTCAAGTTAAAGAAATTACATGACATGTTATGCATATTTACTTATATAAGAAAATTATCATGCTTCCCCTTGATGTTCAATGTAGTGTATGTCATTTATGACAAGTTAAGAGAGTGGTGTTATTATATATAAGCCCATGTTATTAAATCCTGTCTTTAATATCTAAATTCAGCAGACTGCTTCATCTTATATGATGATTATATATTCTATGCCTAGATTTACTAAAATCATGCATTACATAACTATAGTGTTTTTTTTTTTTGGCTGTTGCTTAGTTATTTGAGAAACCACAAGCTGTAATGTTTATTCTTATTATTAGCTCCTTCCAAGCATGTTTATACAGTCCATAGACTTTAAATTATGAGACCCTTCCAGTTTCTTATTTGTTATAAGTATATTTTCAGCCTTGCATACACACATCAGTACTTCAAGCATGGGCAACAATGCCCATCCAGTTTTGCCAGAATACCATTCACTAGTTCATGTGGTGTGTTTCTAGGCTGTACTTAAAATATCCAAACCAATATTTGTCTTGTTCCATTTTACCAGCCTCTTCCATGCAGTGGCCACTCTGCCAGTGTACCACTCAACACACTTTCCATTTCCACAGATAATTCCAAGAAGGAAATCTGATGACTCTCTTGGACTTTCCAGCAACCCCAAACACCCCTAAACTCAGCTATCCCCATATGCCCAACACGTCCAAGCAAGCTAACCTTCCAGAACACTGCAAAGGGTACTGCACAAGACCAAGGAGTCTTAGTCTTTCACAATAATTCAGACTTCCACCCTTGTGTAAGTCCTTAATGTGTTTGGACCAAAATACATTTTAAATATAAAATTTAGCTTATTATTTCTTTTTTTTATCAAGAATCAACGTAATGAGTGAAACGAAGTGTTGGGGGACCATCAATATGGTGTGGTTTAAAGCAGCCCTTTTATTATATATATTTTTTATTAAAACCAAAAACGTCATTGCCGAGAATAATCTCGGAGGCTCCTCAGAGCCATTAAGCATTATTCTCACTCTGTCTCCATTACCATAGCAATCTGGGAGTGTCTGTTTCTGTTAGTGTGCCTGTGTACTGCATACCAGAGGTTCACGATGCACCTGAAGCTAAGCTTCACTTCACTGCAACTTTACGCCTAAATTCCCTCCCTTTCAGTGAGGCAGCAGCCAGGAAAAAAAAACAGAGAGCAAACAGATCAAAAAATATAGAATAAACGTCACAACAAGCCGCCACAACAAGAGACAACATACTCCTCCAGCCCTCCCACCTCTCACTCAGCAGACGTACAAACAAACCATTCTTTGCCAAAATATCCCAAATCACAGTTCTATCCACCCCCTTTTACTGGATCCAGGCTAAAACAGCAAAGGTCTCTTCCTAATACATAAGCATCAGTAAACCTCGATCAGAAGCCACAACCCACAGTTTCCCCGAGACAACAATGGCAACATATAACAGCTTCCAGACACAGCTGCATCTACATGCACCATG
The DNA here is from genome assembly GCF_019279795.1 of Protopterus annectens. Classification (NCBI taxonomy): domain Eukaryota; kingdom Metazoa; phylum Chordata; order Ceratodontiformes; family Protopteridae; genus Protopterus; species Protopterus annectens. Next base: position 1,423,926,257 of record NC_056726.1, read on the forward strand.
TCATGCTTAATTAAACAGCACATGAAGCTATGATACCTGCCATAATTGATATTATGTTTATATAGAATAATAATGACATTTGTACTAGCTGCAGGACATGGCTGCATTCACACACACTATATCAAGATTGAACAAACAGCATTCAAAGCTATGATAGCTGCCATAATTGATATTAACTATGTTTAGACAGAAAATTAATGACATTTGTACTAGCTGCCAGACACAGCTGCATCTACACACACCATACCAGGATTGAACAAACAGCACTTGTAGCTGTGATACCTGCCATAACTGATATTAACTATATTTCGACAGAATAATGATGACATTTGTACTGGGCGGCCATGGTGGTGCAGTGGTTAGCATTGCCGCCTCACAGCAAGAGGTTCTCCGGTTCAATCCTCGGCTGGGGTGCCTTCTGTGCGGAGTCTGCATGTCCTCCCTGTGGTCGCGTGGGTTTCCTCCGGGTGCTCCGGTTTCCTCCCACATCCCAAAGACATGCTGCAGGTGGATTGGACACTCTAAATTGGCCCTAGGTGTGCGTGTGAGTGTGCCTTCTGTGGAAGGTTGGGCCGAGCTGGCAACTCGACACCGTAAAACTCCACTGCCATTCAATGTGCGGACAAGGTGATCCACTGTGGCGACCCCTAACCGGGAAAAAGCCGAAAGAAGAAGAAGAAGAATGATGACATTTGTACTAAGAGCTTGCTACTATTATTTAACCAGGATATACATGGCATTTCTAAATCATACATCAACTGAAGAAGGCATTAGTCTCCATGACAGCATTTTTTAAAAAACACTCTACTGTTATTGCTATTATATATGATGCTAATTTGTTACATTTGAGTCTGAACTCTGATGAATGGTACCTTGTTGAATTAGTTAATTAATTACAAAATAAACAAGATAAGTATTAATTGAGTTCAAGTAGTGGAAAAGAAACTTATATGTTTGTATTATATGTTGCTTTGTTTGGCTTAGATATAATGTAAATAGTTAGCCATCTTGACCTACCTTTGTTTGTGAAGAATTATTGGACTCTTTGAACATTCTCAATAAATCATTACTGTTTCTCAATTGTTTAAGAATCCCTTCTTTTTTAAAATAAAAACAAATGACAAGTGATGTACCATATCAGTTGATACTTTGGGAGATATAGTTGTAAGAGTTATTTTTTTGGGACAGCTATCTTGGAATCAGTTTTTTGTTTCTTCTTTCTAGCATCAGTCCAAGGATTTGTTTCTTTTATGCTTTTAAGTTTAGGGGCCATCCATTCCATTTCATCTTGGGATAGATACTATGTTGTTTTTTTATGAATATAGTAGGTTCTAAGTCATTAAAAGTTCTCATCTCATTGGCAAAAAGTATTTTTATCTTGGCTGGAAAGGCCAGCTGTGCTTTATTGTTGTTTCAACAGTTTTATTATTGACCAGAATTTTTTCCTTTATTCTAGTATTCTGGAAGAATAATCATTGTCAAACCTTATCAGGCTTTTATTGTATTTTAAGGGTGATTTTCTCCAAGCAGATTTTAATATTAGTTCCTTGTTCAGAAATGAAAGAAATTTTATAATTATGGATCTAGGTGGAGTATTTGTTGAGTTAGAAGCAGGTTTCCTCAGTGCTCTATGTGCTCTTTCAATTCCAAATGAAAGTAACTCTTTCAAGTCTAAAAATTCAGGAATCATATTCCCATGTTCTCAGGGAAGTATCTTGAAATTAAATGGTTCTAAATGCAAAGTTTCACTGAAAGCCAACCTGTAATATCAGAAGTGAAACAAGAAATCTGTCAAAGCATAACTCATAACATCTAAAAATCAATATCTATGAAATTCAGTCAACAACTATCAACTTATATCAAACTGTATACTAATAATTAGTTAGGACTACTTAATTTTAAGGTTAGATGTCATGTCACATTTAAGTAGTTCAATATGCATGTTTCTGTTTTGACTTAATATTATTAATAGTATACAACAATCCCTTTCTTCAGTTTCTATATGGTACAATATAGTTATTGTATTATTGTATAAAAAGTTATATACATGAGCTTTTTCTCATACTTCTGCATAAGAAAAATGGGATATTAATCACTTTCTTCTATTATAAACTATAATTCTACTAGCTTATATTATTATCTTTCTCCTGTATTCATACTGGAGTTCAAGCTCACTTTGTTTGATTCATTTTTTTGGTTTGATGGATAATCTGATAGAGCAATCAACATCTATCAGATTATGGGTGACTTTCACTCCATGTTTGAAATTGTTTTTATGGTTAATTCATTCCTTAAGAAATATGTATTTAATCATAATTTCTTATTTTTTTATTAGTCTGGCCTAAGATAAACTATCATTATCATACTAACATAGAAAGAATACACGTATTACCAAAATCATTCTCCATAAAAATTATTAATAACACTATACAACATTCAGTTTTGGTTAATACTACAATTAAACTCCATTCACATGTAACATACTAAATGAATAATGGATTAAATAATCCAAGGAAAAGAGCCAATATTTTAAAGTACTTGAAAATCAACAAGGTGAAAGTAATATTTATACAAGAATCCCACTTTAAGGCAAATGATAAATTCATGTGGAATTCCACGGAATACACAATATTATCCCACTCATCATACAAGAAAAAAACAAGAGTTACTGTAATATTATGGAAAAAAGTATCACTATGCCTCACATCATATTTAAATACAAAGATAAGGAAGGACTACTAACAATCGTAATAATAAAATATAATAATAGAATTTGGACTTTAGCTAATATTTACTGGTTTCCAGGTATAGGGATGGTAACAGTGAGAAAACATATACATCTAATCAACAGAGTTCAAAAAGGGGTTCTAATTCTGGGTGGAGATTTTAATTGCATTGTAGATAATTTTGAAACCACAAACAGTAGACCTATTTGTCTTTCTCCAACAGGAAAAGCTCTCAAAAACTGGATGGGTAGTCTAGATCTGATTGACACCTTTGCATAGAAATAAAATACCTCTTGACCATATTCACATAGAGATTACAGATTCAATATTCAAACTAGAATCGACAAAGTTTACATATCCCAAGATCTAAACACAAAAGTAATTAATTTCACCATTTTCCCATGTCTTTTTTTCGGATCACAATTCCCTTTTCCTTAAACTGGAATCTGACTTAAAAAAAAAACAAATATAACAACTAGAATTCCTGCCTACATTATTAACATAAAGCAATTCAAACCATGTTTACATTCTGAAATAAATTATTTTCTAGAAATTAACCATTCAGAGGATAGAAATACAGTAATATTATGGGATACATTAAAGGCTTTTTTATATGGCAAAACTCGTTCATGGTACAAAAACAAAACCAAAGAATGGGAATCACAACTGCAAAATATACAACAACATTTAACTGATATACACACAGATGACCCCACTGATACATCCACAAAGAAAAAAAAGAATAGACCAGCTAAATAAAAAATAGAATGAAATATTAACACATAAGACCAATCTAGCTTTAGAAAAACTGTACATTAACTCATACATGATGTCTCCAAGACATATACATAACTTATCAATGAGAGTAAAAAAAATCCACAGAAAATAGTATCATAAAATTTATACATGAGGGTAAAAGCAAGAGAGTAGTCTCAGATATTAGTAAAATTCTTGATGCTTTTAAACATCATTATTCTGATCTTCAAACCAGTGATCCTCTGAACACAAATTCTATAGATATAGATATAAACTTATCTAATATAAGCAAATTACCAGAGAAAATAAAATTAGACTTGCAACAACAAATTTCTTTAAAAGAGATAGTTGATAAAATTAAAGAAAGCAAAAATAATAAAGCTCCCAGAATAAATGGAATCATAAATGAAATATATAAATTACTACCAACACCTGCCTTAACTTTATTTCATAATGCTCTAAATATAATTAATTCTCAGTATTTTGTTCCACCCTCCTGGATATATTCTTTAATTACTTCTATTCTAAAGGAAAATAAAAACTCCACTTTATGCAGTTCATATAGACCTATTTCACTTCTTAGCAATGATTATAAAATCTTTACATCCACTTTAGTAAATAGGATCAAGAAATCCTTAACAAACATCATACACAAAGACAAAACAGGCTTCATTTACAACAGACAAGCACATGACAACAATCAAAGGATTCTCACTCTTATGGATGTTATTAATAGAGATAACCAAAAGGCTCTTTTAATTGCCCTTGATATTGAAAAAGCATTTGACACATTACAGTGGGACTTTCTTTTTAAATCAGAAGAAATTTTTGACTTCCCCTCTCAATTTATACATTTGATAAAAGGTTTATATAGTAACAACCTTGCTTATGTAAAACGTGGACCATTTACTTTGGAAGCCATATAAAATCACCAAAGGAACTAAACAGGGCTGCCCTTTGTCTCCTATCTTATTTGCCTTGGCTATTGAAATATTTGCAATAACTATCCATCAATCTTCAAAAATAACTAGTATTGAAACACATGGACAATTCAACTCTAAAATCATGCTCTTCGCAGATGACATTTTTCTAACTTTGAGGGTTTCAAAAGAATCTTTCAAGGAATTAGATATACAAACTGCTAAATTTTATCTTAATTCAGGTTTAAGAATAAGTAACAAAAAATCCAGATATATGATATTAAATAGAAAACATAAGACACATCTTAACACAAATCACATGATTGGCACATTAGTACAATCCATAAATTATTTAGGAATAACCTTGTGTGATAACATAAATACAACCTTAATCACAAATTATACAAATACTTTAGCTGCTATAAAATCACTAATATAAAAATAGAACAAATTGTTTTTAAAATTTGAAAACAGACTACAATTAATAAAGATGACCTTACTCCCAAACATAAATTATATTGCCCAAGCCATTCCTATGTTTCCAAATAAAATTATATTAAATGACTTTAACAAAGTCTTATTAAAATGTTTATGGTTTCCAAAAAGAAATAAAATTGCCCTTTATCATCACATTAGACCCTGGGAACTAGGGGGAATACACTTTCCAGATCTTGATTCCTATATTAAAGCTTCTATTCTCAAATTAGCCATTAATTGGTTAGATCTCAATTTATCATCTGCATGGAAATCCCTTCATACCACAATCTTCTTAAATGAAAACAAATTAGCTGGTAATCTCTTAGTAGACAATCAAAATGTCAATCTATGGTATATACTAGGCATCAAGTTACAGTATAATATTGCAAAGCCTACCAAAGTAAACTTAATAAATCTTAGTTATAGCATTATCAGAACATTTATAAACTCAAACTTAGATGTAAAACTCTGGTAGGAATTATTAATCCCCTTCAGGATTTCTTAAAATTATGCCGACAGAATTCACAAAAGTGTATTCCAAGACTGGGAATCAAAACAATTCATTTGTTGGCAACACTGCATAAAAGACTTAACAGTACTACTGACTCATGAAATAAAAAATATTTATAATATACCAGACACAGATTGGATTATTTTATATAGTATTCTATCCCACGCTCAAGATCTATGTAGAATAATAAATAACTCTTCATTTAAAACTAAACCTAAGCTGATACTTCATATTGAAGATCTGATATATAACAATCATAATTGGCCTAACTGAATCTCTAACCTTTACAAAAGTCTAATAACCTAAAAAACTATACCCAAACAAAAAGTTTGGAAATTTATTGATAAAGGTCAACTTTTAAATGTGTCCCCAGAAGCCAAATCCAATCTACTATTATCTGTGAAACTAACTTCCAATCTTCAAATGTGGAAGATCTTTACATGGAAATTCTTACACAGAGCTTTCTATACTGCCAACAAAGTTGCTATAATACAGTCATCTAGTACTATTGTTTGCTGGAGATGTTCTATGGTATGTCCAGCCAATTGGGAACACATCATTTATAACTGTAATACAATTAATAAGAATTGGGTAGAGACAGATACATTTTGTCAAGCTTTATTCTCAGATTCGTTTATTTTATCCAAACCCCTAATGTTATTGAATGTAAATGTCATGAATACCATGAAGAGAAACAACTTTTATTTCCTCTTGACAATTCTAGCAGTGGCAAGAAAATTTATAACTAGAAAATGGAAATCATCTGCACCACCCACCATTGAAGAGTTACTATCATTACTGGAAGAATCAGCAGCCACAGAAATAAAATGGACTGATAATCCTTGGACCAAAGTTCTCGGCTTAATTGAAACTCTTAAAACAACTATATATTCTCTATAATTTTGACTGAATGTTTTTTTAAATATTTTGAATGTATATTGGAAAATGAAAAGTTTTATTATTTATCTCTTGTAAAAAATTTCTCATATTAGGCCAAGTGTAAATATTGCATATAGTTATCTAAACAAAAATTACATTAGAATGTCTGTAATATTTTCATGTGTTTAAATTTAATAAAAATATTCAAACATAAAAATTCAGGAATCAAGATTGTTAAGAAATAATGTCTTTTCCTTCAGTGTTTTCAAACCAAAGATCCTTATGTTGTTTCTCCTTTCCCTGTTTTCTAAGTCATCTATTTTGTTAAGCATTCTGTTTAAGCCGAAATTCTTTTAGGAATTCTTCCTCTTTGAGTCTCTCTTCAATGTCATGTAGAGAAGTCGATATATTTGTTATTTTTGTATGGTGTTGCTGTAATAGTTCCTTAAGAGTGTCAGTCTGTTTAAGAGAATTTAATTTGAGGTTTTCTAAGTCATTTGTAAAGCCATCCATCTTTAAAGGTAGTTCCTGTAAGGTAGATGTCATCAATTACAGTTCTTTTTTCAAAGCAGGATCTGGATGAGAATTTCTTGAGTTGTTTATATTCAGTGACACAATATAGCTCCAAGTTACTTGACAGTAACATTTTTGTATATCTCCACCAAAATTTATATTTATGTAGTTTAGTAGTTTATTTATAGATTTCTGGTCTTTTAAACTTGAAAATAATAACATTTTCCTATATTATTATACTAGTTTATGGAGCTCTCAAAAATCACTGCCCTCAGTTGGCCATCTAGGCTCTGCCCCCTTGATTCATTTTTAGATGACAATGAAACTATTTCAGAAATGTGAGAATTTAAATGGCACCTACTTCTGAATGCTGAAGATTTCCAGGTATTAACGAAAAATTGAATATTAAAAGTGCTTTGCAATGGTAGAGGTGCACTCCACCTACTACATTACACATCTGTTATCATTTATTACTCTTTTGTTTTATTTTGCTACATTGCTTATACATGATGCTTATTGGCTGTTTTTGTTTTTAAGGAGAGTCACAACAAGGCTCAATTTCATTCTTTGTTTATTCAGATGAAGTTCTTATGTCTATTAAAAAACAAAAGTGCTCATCACCTGTTTGGCTCAGTTTTCTTCTTCCAGGCTCTAGACGTTTGTTAGTTATTTAGTTGTTGTTCTTTGCAGTTCTTGATATATATATATATATATATATATATATATATATATATATATATATATATGTGTGTGTGTGTGTGTGTGTATACACACACACACACACACACACACACACACACACACACACACACACACATGTGTGTGTGTGTGTGTGTGTGTGTGTGTGTGTGTGTGTGTGTGTGTGTGTGTGTGTGTGTGTATGTATACATACATACATATACCAGTTACC